>NW_006408531.1:19357232-19380596 GCF_000296735.1 Chrysochloris asiatica
AGAAGAGCAGAGAGCGGGACCCTACCCAGAGAAGCAGTGATGTCTGAAATGGAGGCAGAGATGATGACATGGAGCAATGGAGCAGCTGGAGACTTTGGATCTAGAGAGGGAGATTGATTGTGTGCTGAAGACCCGGGAGGTACCGGGGAAGGATTGCATGGAGGGGATTGTAACCATGGCAATGAGACGATATATGATAGAGTGAATATAAAACTAATGTTCTCCCATGTAAACTATCACATAATTCACAATAAGACATTTAAGAAAAAAAAAAAGACAATTATATACATGGACTTCACCAGATGGAATACACAAATGCCAAATTGACTACATCTATGCAAAGACATTGTGGAAAACTCCTTATCAACAGCCAAACCAAGGCCAGCAGACTGTGGAACAAACTATCAATTGCTCATATGTAAGTTCAGGCTGAAGCTGAAGAAAAGTAAAACAAGTCCACAAGAGCCAAAATATCACCTTGAACATTCCCCACCTGAATTTAGAGACCATATCATCAACAGATCTGATGCATTAAACACTAAAGACAGAAAACCAGGAGTCATCAGATGGCTTCAAGAACATTTACATGAAGAAAGCAAATGGTCATTAAGAACACAAGAAATCAGAAAAAGACCAAAATGTATGTCAGATGAGACTCTGAAACTTGTTCTCCAATGAAGAGATATTAAAGCACATTAAAGGAATGAGGAGGTAAAATAAGTAAAAAGAAAATTTCAAAGGGCAGTTCGAGAAGATAAAGTCAAATATTATAATGAAATGTGCAAAGATCTGAAGTCAGAAAACAAAAAAGAAAAAACACACTAAGCATTTCTTAAGTTGAAAGAACTGAGGAAAAATACAAAGGATTGACTTGTAATACTGAATCAATTCTATGGACAAAATACAGAATAATGCTGAAAGCATCAAAAGCAAATACACAGAGACACTGTACCAAAAGAAATGGTCAATGTTCAACAGTTTCAAGAGGTAGTATATGATCAAGAGTCAATGATATTAAGGAAGATGTCCAGTGTGTACTTAAGGCATTGGCAAGGAACAAGGCTCTGGGAACTGATGGAATATAAACTGAAATCTTTCATCAAACTGATGTAGCACTGGAGGCATTCACTCATCTATGCCAAGAAATCTGGAAGACAACAACCTGGCAGAGATTTATATTTGTGCCGATTCCAAGGACAGATGACTCAAAGGAATGTGAAAATCATTGGACAATATCATTAATATCACATGCAAGTAAAAGTTTGCAAAAGATAATTTAGAAATGACTGCAACAGTCCATTGACAGGGAACTGCCAGAATGTCAAGCTAGATTCAAACGAGAACATGAAAGGAGGGATATCATTGCTGACATCAAATGGATCTTGATTGAAAGCAGAGAATACCAGAAAGATGCTTACCTGTACTTTATTGATTATGCAAATGCTTTTGACTATGTGGATCATGACAAGCAATGGACAACATTGCAGAGAATGAGTATTCCAGAACACTTAATTGTGCTCATGAGGAATCTGTACATAGAACAAGAGGCAGTCATTCAAACCAAATAAGATAATGCTAAATGGCTTAAAATCTGGAAAAGTGTGTGCCATGGTTATATTATTTCATCATACTGTATTCAATCTATGGAGTCCTGGTGTGCCTCTGTGGGTTAATACACTGGACTGCAAACAAATCTGTGTTGGAAGAAATACAACCAGAATGCTCTTTACTGCAAACCAAGATGATCAGACTTCGGTTCTCATACTTTAGACATATTATCAGGAGGGACCAACCCCTGGAGGAGAACATCATGTTTGGTAAAATGAAGGGTCAATGAAAAAACAAGCAGACCCCTAATGAGATAGCTTGATACTGTGGCAGCAGCAATGGGCTCAAACATAGCAGCAATTGTGAGGATGACCCAGGACCAGGCAGTATTTCATTCTGTTGTACTTAGGATATCTATGGATTGGAAACATCTTGATGGTACCTAACAACCACACATAATTAGTAAATGATGTCAAGTTTATCTGGCTTTCTCAGATGGTTGGAAAGAATAACATTGTAATCAAACCTACTGGCCTGTCATTATTTGGTATCATTTGATACTTAGTCAAAGAGATTGCAAGTTGCAACCAACTTTAAACTGACCAATTGGGAAATTCTTATAGCTGTAAAACTTTGCTGTCTTTAAAAAGAGTTGCAAGATTCCAGTATCAATAGCTCTCCCAGATTCTGATGCATTCTGTTGGTGGAAATCATTCTTGGGGCGTATGACTACTTCGCTGTTGTTTGGTATTATTGTTCAGCTCCAACTATAGTGACCTTATGTATAACAGAGCGAAACTTTGCATGACCCTGTGCCATCTTCATGATTGTTGATAATGTTGAGGTTGTTGTGTCAGTCCATCTCACTGAGAATGTTCCTCATTTTTGCTGCTCCTTAGTGATAAGTCAAGTTTACTAGATAATAATGCTGAAGTCCTTCTTAGACTGGATTCGGTGTCTCCTGCAAGCTCCTTTACAAAAAGAAGACTTAGCAGTGAGCTATGCTGCCCATCCATATGGCAAGAATTTGCAGAGCCAACACAACTGCAGTAGATGAGATTGTTACTACAGATTTAGACAAAGACTTTGGTCTGCTTGCTTCCACACACTTGTTCCCTGATCTGCAATGAACATGCACAAGCAGATTTGAAGATTTGCTTCCCCAACTCCAGCAGCTTTTCAGTCAATCTCTACATCCTGACTGTGCTTCATGAAGTCCATGGACCCACTCCTTCCCTTGACCTTCCATCACATCATGGAAAAGGGAAAATTGACCAGAGTCTACCATGCTCTAGGCATCACCTTGTTGCCACAGCCCTTGGACGTTGAGTTTTGAACATTTCCAATTTAAGAAAGGAAAGCAAAATCACATTTTAATTTTGGTCTTATGAATATGCCAGAAAATAGGGGGTCTGGAATTCTGTCTGCTAAAAAATACTGGTCAAAACCACAATGTAACTTAAAAAAAAAGAAAATAATAAGAGGTTACGCAAAGTTCTGGCCCCTCTCCCAGCTGCTGTCCCACAGACCCCTTCATTCTTCCGAGGGCCAGAAAGCCTGCTATGTACAGGGTCATTTGTGGTCAACATAAAGTAGAATGTAGCCTTGGTCTCACTCTCTTTGCTTTGTTAAAAATAACATTAATACACAATCATTGTAGAAAACTTAGAAAATATTTTTTAAAAATTAAGAAACTAAAAATAACCTATGGGACCACTATTCCATTCACTTTCTTAATTGCTGTCAAAAAAGCAAACACAGATATGAAAAGACTGGATAATGCCTCAAATGTTTCTGGTTCCTTCTTACACAGTTCACACATAAATATTTATTTAGCCTTTGAACTGTCACCAAAAGACTAAGCAAAGAACTGCCTTGGAATCACAACATCTTGGGGTCAGATTAGATATTATTGGTTATCTTCTCCAATCTGAAACTCTCTCCAGGAATTTCCTCCATCTCACCTCTGGAATTGTGCTAGGCTTAGCTGAATGCTTTTAGGAATGTTTTTCTACAAAATTGTCTGAGCTATAGGGAGTCCTGTTTGCTAAAAATTTCCACCTACCTGATCCACATTGCTAGAGCACACAGAATAAGTTGAACTCTCAGGTTATTTTAACAAATCTACCTTTGAGTTCTCCTAAATCTTATTTAAGGCTGTACACTCTGGTCCTCCTCTTTTGGATAAATTCTACTTTGTTCAAATCATAGTGCCCAGAATGAAACAAAAAACAGCAATATTTCTGAATAATCTGAGGGTGTCATGTCAGTATATTAACACTATTGATACCAACCTAAGGGTTACTGTCAAAATGCAGTTTGAAAGCACTTCCTTATTATAATAATGGAGCCTTGTTGGAGTTGTAGGGTAAGCATTGGACAGCTAACCATAAGGTTAGAAGTCAACCCCCCCACCCCATTATATGGGAGAAAGAAGAAGCTTTCTGATCATATAAAGATTTACAGTCTCAGAAAGCCTACACAGGGTCTCTATGACTCCACATTGACCCAATGGCAATGGTTTGGTTTGGGTTCATTATAATCGTAATCTGTTTAACTGCCCAAACAATACCACTCCACTGCAGGTGTTGTTAGTCAGAGGCATAGTCTAACTATCCTATTTTATCAGCCTTAAAAGGACACCTTAGAAAATTTTAGAATTGTGCTGACAGAGTTAAGCACTTGACTTCTAACTTAAAGGTTGTTGATTAGAATCTACTCAGGGGCTCTAGAGGAGAACCGCCTGACTATCTGCTTCCATAAAGAATTACTGCTATTATTAGATGCTGTCAAATCAGTTCCAACTCATAGTAACACCATGCACAACAGATGGAAATATTGCCCAGTCATTTGCCACCCACACAATTGTTATGCTTGAACCCATTGTTGATGCCACTGTGCCAATTTATCTAGTTAGGGGTCTTCCTCTTTTTTGCTGACCTTCCACTTTACCAAGCATGATATCCTTCTCTAGGAACTGGTCCCTTCTAATATGTCTGAAGTATGAAAAATGAAGTTTTGACACCCTGGCTTTTAAGGAGCATTCTGGCTGTACTTCCAACACAGATTTGTTTGCAATCCATGTTAATCTTCAAAACTATAACTCAAATGCATTTATTCTTCTGTGGTTTTCTTATTCATCATCCAACCTTCACATGGCTTGGGTCATGTGCACCTTAGTCCTCAAATTGACATCCTTGCTGTTGAACATTTTATAGTTCTTGTGCAATAAATTTGCCTAATACATCATTTGATTTCTGGACTGCTGTTTCCATGACTGTAGGTAGTGTATCCAAGCAAAATGAAGTGTTTGACAATTTCAACCTTTTCTCCATTTATCATGATGTTATTTATTTGGTCCAGTTGTGAAGATTTTTATTTTTCCTGTATTGAGGTGCAACCTATACTGGAAACTGTGGTCTTTGATCTTCATCAGTATTTTAATTATTCTTCACTTTCAGTATACAAGGTTGTATCATGTGCATATTTCCAGTTGTTAATGAATATTCTTCCAATCCTGATGCTGCATTATTTTTCATATAATTTCATATAAGTTCTCTAATTATTTGCTCAGCATACAGAATGAAGAAGTATGTTGAAGAATACAACCCTGCTGCTTACCTTTCCTGGTTTTAAACCATTTAGTATTTGTTTATTCTATTCAATTGACTGCTTCTTGGTCTATGTACTGGTTCCTCATGAGCATAGTTCAACGTCCTAGAATACCCATTCTTCGCAATGATATCCATAGCTTGTCATGATCCATGCAGTTGGAAGCCTTTGCATGCTCAATAAAGCATAGGTGAACATATTTTTGGTATTCTATGCTTTCAGCCAAGATCCATCTGATGTCAGCAATGATACCTTCCTTTCATGTTCTCATTTGAATCTGGCTTCACATTCTGGCAGTTCTCTGTCAATGTACTGTTGCTGCCATTTATCAATCATCTTTAGAATCATTTTACTTGCACTTGGTACTAATGATATTGGTTGATGATTTCTATATTCTGTTGTGTTCATAAAAAATACAACCATGAACATCCCCTGGGACAGTTCTTTGTTACATGGGATTGTTGTTGTTAAGTACCGTTCAGTTGATTTTTACTCACAGTGAACCAGTATAGAGTTTCCAAAGACCAGCTGGTGAGATTGAGTCACTGACCTTTTGGGTTAGCACTGTACTGTGCTTATCCTACAGCACCACACCAAGACTCCCACATGGGATTGTTGTTGTTGTTAGGTGCCATAGAGTCGGCACCAACTCATAGTGACCCTATGCACAGCAGATCGAAACAATGTCCTATCCTTGGCCAATCTCACTAAGGTTGCCACACTTGAGTGATCGATGCTGCCATCTGGCCAATCCATCTCATTGGGGGTCTTCCTCTTTTTCTCTGACCCTCCATCTTACCAAGCATGATATCCTTCTCTCGTAACTGTTCCCTCCTGACATTATGTCCAAAGTATGAGAGATGAAGTTTGACCATCTTGGCCTCTGAGGAACACTCTGACTGCACTTCTTCCAAAACAAATCTATTGGTTCTTTTGGCAGCTAATGGCACTTTTAGTATTCTCCTCCAACACCATAACTCAAAAGCATCAATTCTTCTATGATCTTCCTTATTCACTGTCCAGATTTCACATCCATATGAGGTTATTGAAAACACCATGGCTTGGATCAGGCGCACCTTAGTCCTCAAGCTGACATCTTTGCTCTTCAACACTTTAAAAAGTGCCTGTGCAGCAGATTTGCCTAATGCAATACGTCATCTGATCTCTTGACTGCTGCTTCTGCCAGTGTTGATAGTTAGTCGAAAAAGAATGAAGTCCTTGACAACTTCAATCTTTTCTCCGTTGATAAGAATATTGTTTTTTGATCCAGTGGTGAGGATTTTTGTTTTCTTGACATTGAGATGTAATCCAAATCAAAGGGTGTGCTCTGTGATCTTCATAAGTATATGTTTCAAGTCCTCTTCACTTTCAGCAAGCAAGGTTGTATCATCAGCATATCGCAGGTTGTTAACGAGTCTTCCACCAATCCTGACACCACGTTTTTCTTCATTCTGACCCATAGGGACTCTATATACAGTTTCTGAGGATTTCCCATGTACTGAACATAGTACTAAGTAAAACATTAAAGAATAAGACATATTCCATGCTCTTAAGAAGCTATCAATATATGTGAAAAAGACAGACCCAAATAAAAGCAATAGAAAGGACCATAGACAAGAAAACAAGAGAAAAAATCAACTAGAATCAAGAGTAGAAGTAGGCAGGGCAATGTGAAAAGTTTCCCAGGAATTTCTGGGGGTGTCAGTGACCAGATCCAAGTGAGTTTATATCAAATGACTCCTTCCAGTGAGCTGAAGTAAAGATAGTTTAGTTCATTTAGTTCATCAAATAGCAGATACCAAAGAACTGGTGAATATATTTGACTGGAGATGGGGCCGAAAGAATCATGGTTCATATA
This sequence comes from Chrysochloris asiatica, assembly GCF_000296735.1. NCBI lineage: Eukaryota > Metazoa > Chordata > Mammalia > Afrosoricida > Chrysochloridae > Chrysochloris > Chrysochloris asiatica. The sequence goes on from NW_006408531.1 coordinate 19,364,251, forward strand.
TTGTTGTTGTTCAGTGTCTTTGAGTCAGTTTCAGCTCATAGCAACCCTGTTTCCAAGGAGTGGCTGGTGTGTTTCAATGGCCTACCTTGCAGTTAGTAGTCCAGTGCTTATCCTACAGCAACTGGACTCTAGATTCATATGTAGAATCATATGTTATTTTTTCTAGAAAACTAATATGAAGTGATGTCAGACTCAGGTAAGGGCACATGTTTGCTATAGTGTCAAGTGTTATTGTTGTTATGTGCCGTGGAGTTGGTTCTGATTCATAGCGACCATGTACAGGGTTTCTGAGGCTGTAAATCTTTATGGGAGCAGAAAGCCTCATCTTTCTCCCACAGAACCACTGGTAGTTTCGAACTGCTGATCTTAAGGTTGGCAGCCTGACTCATAACCACTATGCTACCAGAGCTCCTTATATCTCTAAACATACCTACTATTAAAATCTTGCCAGATTCTAATAGTGGCATTTCCCCCAAAATACTTTTAATTCAGAAGAAAAACACCTAAATTATTTTGTTTTAAAAAATCCTCCCAAAATGATAAACTATATCTGTACTCCATTCATGTTCATGGTCATTATCATCCCACATATTTTTTGGGCTTTGAAGTCAAACTGACCTGATTTCTCACATCTTGACTTTGTCAGTTGTTGTCTGAAACCTTGTACAAGTTATTTTATCTCTAACATTTTCCTCATGTTAAAAATCAGGCTAATAGTAACCTATCCTACAGAGATGTTGGAAAGATTATGTGGACAAACATAAAAAAAGGCATCAGGGCCTCATTTACAGTTAGCACTAGGTCAGCTCCTTTTCTTAGACCAGATTTTTTGGAGAAGCAAGGTCAGAGAAATATATATAAAGAGAAAAGCTTATTACTCAGGAAATAGACTACAGTTGCAGAGTTCCAAGTCCTCATCAGAAGAGACAGTTCCTCCCATGTGTCCATTATATTGGGAGTAGGCCACACCCCCAATGAAACATCATTTCATTGACCAGCTGCTCATGGCCACTTATCATAAAATTAACTCTGCTTGTTGGTAAGACCATGTGAGAGTCATGTCTGACTTGCCCTGGCTTCACAAGGGGGAAAGAGAATCATTCTCAAAATCAGTCCATGGTCGATTCCTAGGACGTGGAAGTCAGACATCCTTCCTCCCTAAAATCTTCTTTACACCAACCATCCCTCCCACAACACTCTCAATTCAGGATCAAAATCAACTAGGACACAGCAGTTCTCTAGTAAGGAATGTCTCGTCTCTGCCATACTGCAGCCATGCCTCACTCTTATTTTCATTGCTCAGCCATATGGTCCCTTAGCCTCTGCCCTGCTGGAACACGTGTCTCAAGGTCCTTTTAGCCAGTCTATGAATGCCCAAAGGTCATGTTCTTCAAGCCAGTCTCCTGCTCATAGGCAAACAGTTTTACTCAGTCCATAGGCCTAAAGTCTAAAGCTGCTCTGCTCTCCATGTCACCACCTCTGCTGTTGCCTCTGAAGTTATTGTTTCTCTAGGTAGGGTTCTCATGTGTCACTCATGCTTTTCCTTCCTGATAGTTCTAGGATCTTCCATCTCTGCTTCTGAGATGGCTCATCTTAAACCTAGCTGGAGGACAATCCCAGCCTTAGAGTACTGGATACTTTATTTGCATGGTCCCACCCAATCAGTTGGTGGGAATTAAGAAGATTTTGGATAGAAAATCATATCAAGTAAATTCAAGGTACCACAGCAAACCAAAACATTCAGCCTAGTTGACACAAAACCCTAACTATTACTGCTTGCCCTTGTCAATTTGACACTTGTAAACTATATGTATAATCTCTAAATAAAGAAAATTATAAAGACATACTTGCATTTAACATGATATAACTAAAACATATACAACTGAAAATGCACTGATGCCATTTGCATCTTATATGTCATAAATGAACAAAACGAAAATATTTGATGCACACATACAAAACAAACACTATATATAGTTCTTTAAATGTCCAAAGGGCACATTCAGCAAGCCAGCCTCCTGCTTACAGGCACACAGCCTTACTCAGTCCATGGGCTTAGAGTCTGTAGCTGCTCTGTCTCTCCATGCTACCACCTCTGCTGATATTTTTGCCAATGCTGCTTTTCCAGGCAGAGATTGCATGCTTCACTCATGCTCTTCCTTAATGATGGTCCTTGGATCATCTGTTCCTGAAATGAAAGATTAACTTCTCCCCCATAGTTAAGGAGCTCTGGTAGCGTAGTGGTTATGAGTCGGGCTACTAATCTCACAGTCAGCAGTTCAAAACAACCAGTGGTTCCATGGGAACAGTTACTCATGACTGAAATAATAAAATTCTATCAGCATTATCTCCCACCCCCTTTCACCAGACCCATCTTGAAAAGAGGAAAACTAGTCAGTGGGAGGTCTCCCTTTTCCCCTCATTCTAAAGCTAAGCACACCTATGAAAGCTTGTATACCAGCTCCTCCATGCCTTTACAGCTCCTCATTTTTAATAGCCAAAATCTAAATTGCCTATCCCTATCAACCGAGTACATTGAAGAGACAACCATATTCCTTAATCTGAAGAATTTTCCATTCCTGTTGGAATTTTGATCAACTGCATCCTTAAGCAAAAGTCCAATTAATCAGATTATAGCAATTGACACTTGCTCGTAGTATCAAACATCTTCATCTTCATCTGGTCACAACTCAGCCCTAGTCATCCAAGGTAGGGTACCAACCACAAGCTTGACAGTTCACACACACCTCCCTGCACTTCAAACCAGCTAGCCCCTTCACGCTCAGCCCTAGCCCCCATGTTCTTGAGAAGATTTCTAAATTCAGGTGAGATATGCTCAAGGTCATATTTAGGCTCTCATGAACTTGTTTTAATTTTCTTCTGAGTCAGTCTGAACTTGCATATGAACAATTGGCCTTATTATGGCTAATGATATTGAACTTCTACCTTGTCTTTTCCCCCAGAAGTAGCCAATTTGATTCTTACGTATTCCATTTGGTGAGGTTCATAAGTATAGTCACTGTTTATGTTGTTGAAAAATGGTAGTTGCCATGAAGGTTATTGGTCATGCAAAATTCTATCATGAGATCTCCAGCATAATTTCTATCACCAAGGCCAACTACTGATCCTTCCTCTTTGTTTCCAACTTTTGCATTCCAATCACCAGTAGTTATCAATGCATCTTGATTCCATTTTTGGAACAATTTCAGACTGTAGAAGTTGGTAGAATTCTTCAGTTTCATTATCATTGACTTTAGTAGTTGCTGTGTAAATTTGAATAATAGTGGTATTATGTTCAACATTAGGAGGTTGAAAATAATAAAGATAGCAGTTCTCCCCAACAGAATCCCAAATTCAATGAAAAGTAACTCAAGTAGGTTTTTTGTCAGCAAAATAACTAATGATTTTTAAATTTATATGTAAGAACAAAGACTCAAGGAGAGCCAAGTAACTGAAAACAGTGAAAGAAAGGAATAAATATGAGATATGCTCTACCAATAATCTTTCAAGAAAGTGAGGAAGCACAAGAGGCACTCTGCCAAGGAATTTGGAAGACAACTATCTGGCCGACTGATTGGAAGAGAACCATATTTGTGCCCATTCCAAAGAGAGGTGACCCAATGGAATGCGGAAATCATCAGACCATCTCTTTGATATCTCAAGCGAGTAAAGTTTTGCTAAAGGTAATACAGAAATGGCTACAATCATACATTGACAAAGAACTTCCTGAGGTTCAAGCTGGATTCAGAAGAGGCTGTAGAATGAGAGATATCATTGCTGATGTCTGGTGGATCTTGGCTGAAAGCAGAGAATATCAGAAAGATGTTTACCTATGCTTTATTGACTACACAAAGGCTTTCAATTGCCTGGATCATGACAAGCTATGGACAACATTGAGAAGTATGAGTATTCCAGAACACTTAATTGTACTTCTGAGAAATCTGTACCTGGACCAAGAAACAGTTGTTCGAACAGAACATGGGAACACTGAATGTTTTAAAATTGGGAAAGGTGTACGACAAGGTTGTGTTCTTTCACCACACTTATTCAACCTGTATGCTGAGCAAATAATATGAGAAGCTGGGTTCTATGAAGAAAAACGTGGCATCAGGATTGGAGGAAGACTCATTAACAACCTGAGATATGCAGATGATACAACCTTGCTTGCTGAACGTGAAGAGGATTTGAAACATTTACTGATGAAGATCAAAGAGCACAGCCTTCGATATGGATTGCATCTCAATGTCAAGAAAACAAAAATCCTCACCACTGGACAAATAAACAACATTCTTATTGACGGGGAAAAGATTGAGGTTGTCAAGGACTTCATTCTTCTTAGATCAACTATCAACATTCGTGGAATGTTGTAGTCAAGAGATCAGGTGACGTATTGCATTAGGCAAATCTGCTGCACAGGAACATTTTAAATTGTTAAAGAGCAGAGATGTCAGCTTGAGGACTAAGGTGCACCTGACCCAAGTCATGGTATTTTCAATAACCTCATATGGATACGAAAGCAGGACAGTGAATAAGGAAGATCATAGAAGAATTGATGCCTTTGAGTTATGGTGTTGGAGGAGAATACTAAAAGTGCCATGAGCTGCCAAAAGAACCAATAGATCTGTTTTGGAAGAAATGCAGCCAGAGTGCTCCTTGGAGGCCAAGATGGCTAAGCTTCGTCTCTCATACTTTGGACATATTGTCAAGAGGGAACAGTCGCTAGAGAAGGATGTCATGTTGGGTAAGATGGAGGGTCAGAGAAAAAGAGGAAGACCCCCAACGAGATGGATTGGCCAGGTGGTATCATTGATGGCATCAAGTGTGGCAGCGGTAGTGAGGTTGGCCCAGGATTGGACATTGTTTCGTTCTGCTGTGCATGGGGTCGCTATGAGTGGGTTCCAACTCGATGGCACCTGACAACAACAACAACATGCTCTACCATATAGCAAGCTATGTTACAAAGCAATGTTAATGAAAATACAGATAGATAAATAGAAAAGAATAAATATATATTGAGAGCCCAGCTGGGACTAAGAGAACTGGTTATCCATATTCTAAAAAATGAAATTAGATCTCTATGTTATACCATGTTATTCATCCTCTCACAAAAAGAGAATAACAAAACAAAATACCTAGTGGATTATATATTTAAATGTGGGATACAAAATTGTTTAATTTTTAGAAGAAAATATTGTTGTTGTTGTTAAGTGTCTTCGAGTTATTGCAACCCTGTATAGGTTTTCCAAGGAGTGGCTGGTGGGTTTGAATCATCAATCTTGTGATTAGCAGTCCAGTGCCTATCCAACAGTACCATATCAGGAACTAGAAGAAAGTATAAGAGGAGATTACTATAAATTTGACATACGAGGAATATGAAAAAGGGATTGATGAATTTCACTACATTCAAATTATTCACCATTGATCAAAGGGTAAACACCAGGTATGAATCCCCCACACATGCTGTGCATATGTGTGTCCAGAAGGTTCTCCTGACTTGCCATGTTGCAGTGTTGGAGAGGTCCCAAGGCAGGATGCAAGAGGTAGGAGCCATGAGACTTGAGGCAGGTACTTGCACAGATGATCACAGTTTATGTGGAACTGATCACCTCAGCAATTAGAGTACAGGTGGGGTTGAAATAATACAAAGTGGCACCAAACCACTACATCACAGTTTATTTTGCTAAATTCCATCCTAATTCATTTTTATTTACTTCAAGGTTCGCACCTAGGTTTTCTTATATGTTGCCTAATAATTCAAATATCATAAATTATTTGTTGTTTCTATTGAAATTCACTCACACTGGTTAATTTTCTTATGTATTTAGTGATCTTTGATTCTGAGCTTTTTTTGTTTTATCTTTATTCATCAAAAATTGGGAAGGGAGACTAAACTGAAGATATCTCCCCTCAGAGAAAAAAATATAGTCTGTTTCTATTAAAAGAAAAGAAGGCATTACTTACTTCTGGTATCATAGTCCTGCTTAGAAAAATCTTGCCTTAATTTTAGAGTCTTTGATTCATTTCTTATACCTTGTCCTTGGTACAAAACAGAGTTTCCAAGTTGCAGCACTATGACAAGCATGTGTCTTTAAAGCAAAGCTACTTTTGAGTTTGTTCCTGGTTCCACTTTCAGCTCATATTGTTGTACTTTTGTGTTGGAGTGGCAGCTTCTTTAGAGTTTTTCTGCAAGCCCAGGAATCCAATAAAAATGGGTTTTATGAAGATCTCATTATTTTATTTTATTTATTTTTTCTAGGAGAGCCCTTCAGAATATCTGGCCTGCTCTGCTGACAGAAGCCAAATCTCTGGGTACATAATGTTGGACAGATGCCCAGCAGCCTGCAGTTTGCTGCTCTAAAGCTACATTAATGCCTCCTTCCCTTTGTATGAAACACATCATGCTTGTTGTCAGCCACGCATTGTTCCTGCCTATTACTTCAATCACTTTACTCCCGTCAATGTAGAATTTTTCAAGAATCTTACAAATGCTATAAGACAAGGAAGTATGAAGGATTGTCAGTCAGTGGTTTTCAACTTTCTTGGAACTACAACTCTCAGCCTGCTGTTTTGAGTCTAAAGGCAAAAGCAAATCAGCCTCTTCATCATAACTTGTACCTTGGTTTAATTAAATGACATCACAAGATAAGAACTGAGAGAGAGGGAAAACTGACTACAGTGCTAAGGTGAAATAATTGAAAATTTACTCAACAAATTCTAAGATAATTTCTAATTCTGTATTCACTTTGTACGTCAAGCCTGTTGCCAAACAGAACAATGAAAGCCATTTTGTCATTCAAATATAACTATAGTTCTTCTCAACTTTAAATCATGTATTGAATGGTTTCATTAGACTACCAGAAGTCCTGGTATGGTGCTGTCTGCAAGCCACAAGGTTGGCAGTTCAAACCCACCAGTTGCTCCTCAGAAATCTTATACAGAGTCATTATGAGTTGGAACAAACTCAATGGCATTTAACAACAACAACAACAACAATTAGACTAGTATGCCTTATCTCATTTGCTCTAGTTCTAGCATACAAAATCTCTTTTCTGCCTCTCTTTTGCTTATGTCCTTCAGTCTATAACTAATAATTTTTAGTTAGAAAAATACAACCTGCCATGAATTGTGCATTTAAAACTCTGGTTCCATCTAAAATCTTAAAGACACTTGAGTTTTGATGCAACATTTTCTTTCCTTGCTTATCTGGGAAGAATATAGACTCCTAAGTCAAGCATACTGTATAATGACCCCTTTATTAAGACGAAGATGATCATCCTTCATCCAGAAGAAGAAAACCATCAACATGAGGTCAAAATGGAGTCCAATGAAATAATGGTCATGGGCTAATTATTGATGAAGGAAATCATCACACAATCATCATAGGTGATCGGTCAGTTATCAGTGTTGCAGGCTGCACTATAGATTCAGATAAAGGACCATGATTGGGATATGTACACAATTGCACATATAAAAAGTTTACAAGATTGGTTCTGGGGCTTTGACCATCTGGCTACAAGGTTTGGGCTTTGAAGGCCTGGATATGACTCATAACATATGGCTCTAAGTCATGGTCACCAGGGCCCCAACTTTCAGATAATATCCAGTTATTTTGGGTAAATCATTAAGGACTAATCCATGCTAGTTCCCTGACTCTTCTTGCAAATCTGAATACAAAACTGCCCCTCCTTGCGCTCATTGTAATCTATGATCAAACACAGTTTGTCTGAGGGCAAAACTGCCACATTGCTGGTAAATGGTCAATAAGAACGTAAATGGAATTTAAATTTATGTCAAGACTCAAAATGGAGTTCAGGTTGCCCCTATAAATTGCAGCATTCCACAAACCAAATGCTTTAGAATTTACAGGGGCTCTATGAGTCTCTATAGCACATAACCACAAGCTATCAGTTAAAAGCACACTCTCCAAGATCTTCTTATTCAGCTGGTAATGGCTGTCTTGTTGAGTTTCTAGTCCTATTTTGCTAGAAGTCATAATAAAACAAAGAAAAGAATAAAGTACCTAGCATTATTAGATCAGACTCCTGGTGTAGCACTGTAGGATAAGCATAAGACTGCTAACCACAAGATTGTCGGTTCAAACTCACCAGCTGCTCCTTGTAGGGTCACTATAAGTCAGAACTGACTCAATGACATTTAACAACAACAACAACATGATAACGTCAGAATTTAAAAGTTTACGTTTGATGCTATTATTTTAAAAATGCTCTCAACACTACTTTTACACAACTGAGAATTGAGTTGTGAATTAATAATCATTTTATCTCCTAAAAAATGTGTTATAGTTGAGAAGAAACAATGATTCATGCTAGAAAAGTTACTCTGTTACAAAATAGGTCATTACAATCAGCCTTCTCACTTACAGAAAACTATCAAAGCTGGACAAAATGTTCTTAAGGATAGACTTAAAGGAAGAGGAAATCTACCAAGATAGAAAACAGTTATTGAGACTGAATATGTGGGAGGATAAGACATTCCCCATTTCTGATATTTGATGTCACTTTTCCTTTGGGAGTATCTCCTGATTCTCAAGAGGCTGAGCGTTGCTGTTTACAAACTAGCAGGACTAGAGATCAGAATTTGGGGTTCAGGGTCTGTCAAAAGGACAGGATCCAAATAATTTTCTGTAAAAAACAAAACAAAACAAAAAACTGACACCAAACCATCCCTCCTACAGCTGTTCAATAATTCATTGTAAGGACCACAGAGAACTCGGGTACCATATACACAGGGATTGGGTTTATTATGGAAATTAACAGGTTCTAATGCAGAAGTTGGACAATGAATAAGGAAGACCATAGAATTGATGAATTTGAGTTATGGAGAAGAATATTAAATTGGAGAAGAATATTAAATGTCTTTAATTATAAATTGAAATGCATTTTGTTAGTTTTTTAACTACTTTAAAATTTCCTAACGATGATGACCTCACCATATTCTGAAGTTCAAAACCACACGCACAGCTACCATGGACTGCCAGAACAAACAGATCTGTATCAGAAGTACAGCCAGAATGCTCTTTAGAAGCCAAGTTGGCCAGACTTTTGCCTCTCATACTTTGGACATATTGTCAGGATGGACCAGTTCCTGGAGAAGGACGTCACGCTTGATAAAATGGAGGGCCAGTGAAAAAGAGGGAGATCCCCAACAAGATAGTTTGGCACATTGTCTGCAGCAATGAGCTCAAGTGTAGCAGCAATTCTACGTCTGACGTGGGACCAGGCAATGTTTCATTCGGTTGTACTTAGGGTTACTATGAGTCAGAACCAATTCAACAACCTCTAAGAACAGCATAAATGTGTGTGTGTGTGTGCATGTGTATATAAACTCATTTATATGAATTAGACTGTTATTGTTGTTAAGTCCATCGAGTTGGTTCCGATCCACAGCGACCCTGTATAGGATTTTCGAGGGGCAGCTGGTGAGCTTGAACTGCCGAACTTGCAGTTCAAATGGCTTTGCAGTCTGGCGCATTAACCCACAGCGCCACACCAGGACCCCATGAATTAGACTAGTAAATTAAAATTTCAAAAATCTGACAAGAATGGATGTGATTATCACAAAATTTATTACAGCAGAAATTTTGAGAAGAAGAAATGCACGACAATGAGTGGAATACACAGAGATGCTTCTTGGTCCTCCCGAGTCATTTCTTCCTAGTGTGCTCAGTTTGTAATGAATCATTAAACTTAACATTTTTCTTCTGTATTGTTTTCTGTTTGTGCATTTATAATTCTTAATGACACAGTTAAAGACTAAATTAATAGAAATACATTTTGGCATGAGAACTATCATTTTTCATAAGGATCCTCTTTTGTTATTTTTCTCTTTCTGGCTGTTATTATTGTTAAGTGCCATTTAGTTGGTTCTAACTCATAGCAACCATGTATAGGGTTTCTGAGGAGCAGCTGGTGGGTGTGAAGTACCAGATCTGTGGTTAGTAGTACAGCATTTATCCTATGGCTTCAATGATAGGTAAAGTGTAGAACATTTCCTTTTATAAATAAAGTCATTTATATGTTGCAGATATTATAGAAATTCATGTGTTTTTTGCTTTTTTAGCAGGAAATTGTGATCAGAATGTTTTCTTGAATGAGGTTATACTTTCTGCTCTTCTCACATTTAGGGACAACATACTGGAAAACATAGCAACTAAAAAAACTACATTGCTATATAAAATTAACTGAAATTTACTTTAAGAATGTGTTGTCTGTTTCACTTTGTTGATTCTTCCTTCATTTTAGCAAACTGCTTTTGCGATCCTACCTTCTGTCTTTGGTTTTTCCTTTTTCTTTTAACTGCTTCTTCAAATTATAACTACCTTCTGGCAACCTTAACTTAAATGCCTTTAATTACAAGTTGAAATGCATTTTGTTAGTTTCTTAACTACTTTAAAATTTCCTAACAATGATGACCTCACCATATTCTGAAGTTCAAAACCACACACACAGCTACTAATCCATCATGGCTGTGTGCCAGTATCATGCCTGTCCTCATTGTAGGATGAGAAGCTTAGATTTTCATGCAGCTCTTCTGCCCAATTTACTTTCACTCAAACACAAGACTCTTTCTTTAATTCATCCAAATACGCAGTTGACTTATTATATTTATATGGCATTATTATTTGATATGTTCTCTTTCCTAAGAATATAAATACCTTGAATAACTTTATGAATAAAACTCTTATATTCAAACTCAAAGATATGCTATTGGAGTAAAAAGTGTGGGATCTAACACCGATTAAATAATGTATTAAATTAATACTCAATCCCACAACATGTAATTATTCTTCTGAAAAGTGAAGTCACCATCATCTATTGCTTCTATTATTTCAAAGATTTTCTTACCGATCTCCCTGTCTCTAATCTTGATTTCTTTTGAGTGGTTGTTCCAAACATTATAAAGTGTCCTAGTGTTTTAAAATTCCTTGTGTTGGACTCCTGGTGTGGTGCTGGAGGAATACCACTGAACTATGAACCACAAGGTTGGCAGATTAGACCCAATAGTTGCTCCTCGGAAAACCCTATACAGTTGTATGAGTCGGAACCAACTCAACAGCATTTAACAACAACCGTGTTCTCAAAATAAAGTTCTGATTTCTAAGCAAGCCTCCAGCACCCTTCATAAGCAGGCCTGTGGTTACCTGAAGACATGCTATGCTCCATCTACATACCAGTATCTTGAATCATTTGTAATTTACCAAGATTCACCCTGTTCTATCCACCCTCTTGTTTATGCAATGTGGAAACCTGGAACACCATTTCCATGTCGTCCCTTAAGCTTCTAGAACTTTACATGGTTAATAACTATGCCAAACAAATAATCCAAGAAGCTGTGTTATATGAAGAATAGCGTGGCTTCAGGATTGTAGGAAGACTCACTTACAACCTGTGATATGCAGATGATACAACCTTGCTTGCTGAAAGTGAAGAGGACTTAAAATATTTACTGATGAAGATCAAAGAGCAAAGCCTTTGATGCATCTCAATGTAAAAAAAAACAAAATCCTCACCATTGGACCAATAAACAACATTTTTATCAATGGAGAAAAGACTGAAGTTGTCAAAGACTTCATTTTTCTTGGATCAAACATCAACATTCATGGAAGCAGCAGTCAAGAAATCAAACGACATATTGCATTAGGCAACTCTGCTGCACAAGACCTTTTTAAAGTGTTGAAGAGCAAAGATGTCAGCTGAGGACTAAGGTGCGCCTGACTCAAGCCATGGTATTTTCAATAACCTCATATACATGTGAAAGCTGGGCTGTGAATAAGGAAGACTCTAGAAGAATTGATGGTTTTGAGTTATGGCATCAGAGGAGAATATTTAAAGTGCCATGGGCTGCCAAAAGAACTAATAGATCCATTTTGGAAGAAGTGCAACCAGAGTGCTCCTTGGAGGCCAGGATGGCCTAACTTCGTCTCTCATACTTTGGACATATTGTCAGGAGGGAACAGTCAGTGAAGAGGGAGAAAACCTGAGCAATAAATGCTATCTCTTAACATGGAGATTAGAGTTTTTAATATACGATATGAAAATCATTTGAGTGATTTCTCAAAATATTTACGCAAACATTTTTAAATGTTTAAAATCAATGCTATTTAATGAATTGGCATTCAGTGAATTGTCATTCCTGAAAATTAAATTACTTGAGAAAGAACTGCACTAAAAAGAAAAGTAAAAACTTTTATGTGTGGTTTAGTAATAAAATACAGGTTAACTTGAGCCATGCAAACATTTGAAGTAACCCATTTCAGAGGTAGACTAGGCCAGGCTGTTGCTGTTAATTACTCTAGAGTCTTTCAAGTCTACTCATGATGACCTTACTACACATCATCTGTTCCTACACCATCCTCGCCACTGTGGGTTTGCTTGAGCCCACTGTTACAACTATTGCGTCAATCCATCTCATGGAGATAGCCTTTATTTTCACTGACTGTCTACTTTACCAAACACATGAGCTATGGCATTAGCTTAATCCAGTGACTGTGATTTCATTTCTTTGCAAGTGTTTAGCTGAGCTTGCAAAGAGTCTTTAGAAGAGGCTATGAGGACAACATCCTCAAAATGGCCTTCCCTGTGGTGGCTAAAGGACTCCAGGTGTGGCACTGTAGGATCAGCACTGGACTGTGAACCACAAAGTTGGTTGTTCAAACCTACCAGCTGCTCCTTGGAAACCCTATACAGGGCTGCTAGAACTGACAGGACGACAGTTAACAACAACAACAATGGTGGCTAAAAGAAGTCTTGATGGTATGTAAGTGAAGCAACAGGTTACTCACTGATGGTTGGCAGCTTGAACCCACCAGCTGCTCCATGGAAGAATGATGGGGCAATCTGCTTTTGTATGGATTTACAACCCTAAAGAACAGTTCTCTGTTATCCTATCGTGACACTGTGAATCTGAATCCAGTCATTAATGGTGTGTTTGGGGATTGGTGACTAAATGATTATTGCAGTTCTAGGCCTAAGCTAGTACTGCAGTGGTTATAAGTTGAGCTGCTCATCTCATGGTCAGCAGTTCAAAACTACCAACAGTTCCATAGGAGAAAGATGAGGCTTTCTGCTCCTGTAAAGATTTACAGCCTCAAAAACCCTATGCAGGAGCGCGATGAGTCAGAACTGACTCCATGCATATAATCATCACCATCAGGCCTCATATGGTTAATGTGCTGGACCTCAAGGTCAATTTGAACCATAAGGTGAGCAGTTCAAACCCACCAGCTGCTTCTATGAAACCCTATATGGGGTTGCTATGGGTCGGAACTGACTCAATGGCACTTAATAACATTAACAACAAGGCCTCATATTGCAAATCACAAGAGAAGAAACTTCTTTCTCATAAGATCCCAACACTTTTCTCTTATCTCATGGACCCAAATTGGGTCACATGTTACACTGAAATAATTATTGTGAGCTCATTTTTGGCAAAAGAAATGAAATTACCTTAGGTTACACAGGAGTTCTCTTTCAATGCGAAATGAAAATTAGGAGGAAGGAATGGGACAATGGATGTTCGGAAGGCAACCAACTATTTCTACTCAAATGATGATTAACCTAATTATGTTTCAATTGTGTTTCATAACTGTTCTTCAGTTTCAGGACTAGGATGACACTCTCTGTTCCCATAAAGATTGACAGTCATAGATAGCCTGAGGAGCATTTCTACTCTGTCCTAAGGAGTCACTATGAGTCGGAATTGCTCAATGGCAGTGGGCTGGCTTTTGAGTTAGTACTTCAGTTATGTTACATACAAAAGAAATGTAAAAGTCATGCCTCTCTATTGTATGTTTTGGTATTGTTAAATGCCTTCAGGTCTGTTCTGACTCATACTGACCCTGTATAGGATCTCTGAGGAACTCCTGGTGGGTTTGTACTGCCTGCCAATCTTGTGGTTCACAGTCTAGCACTGATCCTACAGCACCAGACGTATTCAAACTGAACTAAAACTTAGCTCTCCAAACAACAAAGATTACATTTTATCACAGCCTGTGCTAACCAGAACAACACATTCAGCGACTCACCATTACTCTTTCACAGAGCAAATTAGAATCAAATGTCCAAATGTGAAACACTGTTCAATCCAAAAGAAATATTACCAGTTACAAATATTTTCTGGGTTTTTTTTTCCTTTTCTTTTTTTTGAGGAGAGCATTACCAATAAAGCATGAGTAGTTGGAAAACATGTGTGCAATTCCTCAATTTTATACTTATTTTCATCGTCAAAAATTTTTAAATAGACATACCTATATTGTTAAGAGACTTCAGCCCTTTGGTTCTCCAAAATAACTAAAAAGTACATATATTATACAAAAGTATGTACGTATATCTTGATTATAAAATGCATTTCAATTGTGTATTTCACTTCCTCAAAAAAATCATAACCCAACTTTGACAATATGAGCAATATAATGACAGAGCAAGCAATATATAAAACTCTATTCTAAATTGAAACTGCCGTAAGCACCAAACAAATGATTTGCTTTATTGTGTGCTTGACTTGGCTGTGTTAGCAGATCCAGTTTGAGCTGCAGATCCCCAAAACCATAGCTTTATGCCATTTCCCATGAAGGAAATCTCAGAATACTATAGGTAATATTCAAGTTAGAAACACAAAGGAAATTTCAAAGCCATCTTTATTTTCTCAACCAGCTCGTTATTTATATTTAGAAGATTTTTTATTACGTGTAATATGTGCTTTAAATTTTTATCAATGAAAAGGGAACATAAAAGTTTAATACATTTGAGTTATGAAATTTTGCTTTAATAAATCCAGACTCTCGTCATATAATGTTGAGGTTAAATTTCCCACCAAATTAAACCAGAATAAACACTAACCATTTGAGGGTAAGTAAAAAAATCATTGCTTTGTTGTTGTCATGTGCAATCGGGTCAGGTCTGACTCATAGCAACCCTGTAGAGGGTTTCTGAGGCTGTCAAGCTTTACGGGAGCAGAAGGCCTCATCATTCTCCCACAGAGCTGCTGGTGTGTTCATGCTGTTAACCTTGCAATTAGCTGACCAGTGCATAATCCACTGTGGCACCAGGGCTGCTGTGATTATCGTTGTTGTTGTTAAGTGCCATCAAGTCACTTCCAACTCACAGCAAAGCTGTAAAGTGTTTCCAAGCAACAGCTGGTGAATTTGAACTGCCAACCTATGGTTTGAACTGAACTTTTGGTCTAGTACTTTATTCCATAGCACCACACCAGGTCTCCATGCCAAAACAGCAGTTTTGGGAACCCCAAAGGATACAAATCATGTTCATTTTCAATGTTGTTTGAGTTTTAGAAACAAAAAGAATTCTGTAGGGACAAGAGACAGACTCCAGTTGCATGGGATAAAGTTTCTAAATGAAATTCTCATAGAAGTGCCCTTGCTACCCCAGAAGAATAAGCAGGTGCATTGTTATGATGGAAAAAAATTCCACCTTGCAAATTTCTTAACCTTTTTCTCAGTTTGCCATGTTATTAAAATTTCTTCCAAATAAGCCCCCATGGTCATACTGTCTGCTTCAAAAAAATCTGTCACAATTGCCCCTTGGAGTCATTAAAAATATACTCACCATAACCTTCTGAGCTGACCTCTTGAATTTCACTAGTAGTCTAATGGATCCTTTCAGAAACTACTGCTTTGATTGGATTTTTTTTTTCTTTCTTGAAGGCATCTTAAAAACTAAGACATATGTATTACTTAAAGAACTTGTCTATAGTCATCTGATGATAGTTGTTCTTGTTAAGCCATTGGGCACTGTATAGAGTTTTTGAGGAGTGGCTGCTGAATTCGAACCATTGACCTTGCAGTTCAAACTGATTTTGTGGAGTGCATTATCCCACAGTGCTGCACCTCTGATAGCAGAGATATGTTTATACACATTTTGTTTTGTGTCGCCTATTCATGTATGAACTGAGACTGCAGAAGCAGTATTTTTTTTCTTACGCTCATATTTTTTGTGTTTGGTCCAGGATTCTATGTTAAGATTAACTTTTAAGAGGATAATAATAAAAATAGTATAAAATTGGCATTTAAGAATTTTTTACACATTAAATTTTCTTTTAGAGGGCCAGGGAATAAGAATAAGCAGTTAGAGTTAGGGTTAGGACTAGGATTAGGCTAGGAATGGTCTAGGGTTTCATGTATTGTTAGGGTTATGCTTAGGACAATGGTTAATGTTAGGGATTATAGTTAGTCTAAAGCTAGGATTTGGGCTGGATCTTATTTTAGGGCTATAGTTAGGTTGTGTTTGTTCTTTTAAATCTAGTTGATTTCATCTTCATTTGGAAGTTCTGTATCAAATTTTCTTATATAAAGAAAATAAAATAATTTA
>NW_006408531.1:19384331-19390434 GCF_000296735.1 Chrysochloris asiatica
AAAAAAAAAACACATTGAAGCACTTTCAGTGAAAACGAAGCTTGCCGTCAATATTTTTAGTCCTGCTAATGCATCATCTACATGCTCAACTAGTAACCAAATGATTGACAGTTCCAACCATCCTATCCACTACCCAGAAGGAAGACCTGGTGACCTTGTACCATAAAGGTCACAACCGAGGAATCCTTATGTGAAAGTTCTAGTTTATGACATGGTTGCTATGCATCAAAATTGATTTAATGGTAAGGAGCTCTGGTAGCGTAGTGGTTATGAATCGGGCTGCGAACCACAAGGTCAGCAGTTCGAAACTACCAGCCATTCCGCGTGATAAAGATGAGGCTTTCTACTCCCGTAAAGATTTACACCCTCGGAAACCCTGTACAGGGTCGCTATGAGTCAGAACCGACTTGATGGCACTTAAGAACAACAAGAAGAACATAGTGCACCAAAATCATCCAACAAGAAAGAGACATGATTCACAAATAATTTAAAACAGCAGAATCTCACATCTTCTTTTAGTAACTCTAAATGCTACTATGGCCAAGGTCACTGTTGTTAGCAGGGCTAGATTTCCACATTTTGAAAACATTTTGTCCACATAGGAATATAGATTTTCACTTTATTTAGAATCTAAATAAAATAGACTCCAGGTATTTACATAATACAAATTGAAATGTTTCAAAAAAAACTGATGTAGAGCTGGAGGTGTTCACTCATCTATGTCAAGAAATTTGGAAAACAGTTACTTGACCAATTGATTGGAAGAGATATATAGACGATGCACACACACACATACATACATATGTGTGCCCATTCAAAGAAAGGTATTGCAATGGAATGCAGAAAACATCAAACGATAATGTTATCATTAATATCCATGTAAATAAAATTTTGCTGACAATAACTCAAAAATGATTGCATCTGTACATTGACAGGAAGCTGCCAGAAATTCAAGCAGGATTCAGAGGAGTACATGGAATGTGGGAAATCACTGCTGTTATCAGATAGATCTTGGTTGAAAGCAGAGAAAACCAGAAAGATGTTTACTTGTGCTTAATTGTCTATTCAAAGGCATCTGACTGTGTCAGTCATAATAAACTCAGGATGACATTGCAAAGAATGAGTACTCTAAAACATTTAATTACGCTTATGAGGAACCTGTACATAGACTAAGAAGCAGTCATTCAAACAGAACAAGGGCATACTGAATAGCTTAAAATAAGGAAGAGTGTGCCTCAGGGTTTTATCCTTTCACCACAATTATGCAATCTTCATGCTGAGCAAATAATCTGGAAAACTGGATTTTATAAAGAAGAGCGTGCCATCAGGATTGGAGAAAGACTTCTTAATAGCTTAATGATATACAGATGACATACCCTTGCATTCTGGAAGCAAACAGGACTTAAAATACATACTGATGAAAATCAAAGACTATTCAGTATGAATTGCACTTCTATGTAGAGAAAACAAAAATCCTCACAATTGTATCAATAAATAATGTCATGAAAAATGGAGAAAAGATTGAAGTTATCAAAGACTTTAATTTTTTTGGAACCACAATCAATGCTCAGAGAAGCAGCTGTCAAGAATTCAAATGATATATTACATTAGACAAACTTGCTGCAAATGGACTCTTTAAAGTGTTAAATAGTAATTATGTCACTTTGAGGATTAAGGTGTGACTGGACCAAGCCACAAGCATATGAGGCAAATTTCAGTAGCTTTATATGCATGTGAAAGATGGACAATTAATAAGGAAGACCATAGAAGAATTGATCCATTTGAAATATGGTATTTGTGAAGAATATTAAAAGTACTGTGGGCTTCCAGAAGAACAAACATTATCTTTCTTGAAAGAAGCACACCTAGAATGCTCCTTAGAGCCAGGATGGTGAGACTTCTCTTATACTTTGGACATTTTATCAAGAGGGACCAATCCTTGGAGAGAGACGTCACGCTTGGAAAAGTGACAGCTAAGTGAAAAAGAGGAAGAGCCGCAGAAAGATGGGTTGACCCAGTGGCAGTAACAATGGGCTCAAATATAACAACCGCTACAAGGATGGCATGGGAACTGGCAATGTTTTTGTTCTGTTATGGATTGGGTTGGTATGAGTTAGAACCAACTCGACAGCACTGAACAACAGCAACAAGTAAAATAGAACTGGTCAAATCAAAATAAAAAATAGGATATTTTTACTTAAAGCCACATATTTGGAGAAGCCCAAAAGGATTCCTAGAACTATCTTTATATTGATATAGGCAATATAGCACTGCTTTGTTGCGGAACTTTAAGTTTTACCAATGTCAGAAGATCTTCCTGTAAGGGGGGAGATTCTATGATGTACTTGCAATCAATCAGATAGAAGGGATAAATGCAATAAACACAAAGCATTAAGAAAGGTAATCTATGACTAAAAATGTTGTTGTTAGGTGCCATCGAGTCAGTACTGACTCATAGTGGTCAACAGGATAAATTACTGCCCTTATTCACTGCCCAACTTTCGCATGCATATGAGGGTATTGAAAATACCATGGCTTGGGTCAGGTGCATCTTAGTCCTCATACTGATATCTTTGCTCTTCAACACTTTTAAGAAGTCTTATGTAGCAGATTAGGAGCTCTGGTAGCGTAGTGGTTATGAATCGGGCTGGGAACCTCAAGGTCAGCAGTTCGAAACTACCAGCTGTTCCACAGGAGAAAGATGAGGCTTTCTGCTCCCGTAAAGATTTACAGCCTCAGAAATCCTGTACAGGGTCACTATGAGTCGGAACCGACTCCACGGCACATAACAACAACAATGTAGCAGATTGGTGGCCTGGTGTGGCACTGTGGGTTAATACGCCAGACTTCAAAGCTGTTTGAACTGCAAGGTCATCAGTTCAAGCTCACCATCTGCTCCTTGGAAACCCTATACAGGGTCACTATGGGTCAGAATCGACTTGACAGCACTTAACAACAATAACAACAATGTAGCAGATTTGCCTAAAGCAGTATGTTGTTTGATTTCTTGACTGCTGCTTCCATGAGTATGCATGGTTGGTCCGAGCAAAATGAAGTCTTTGATAACTTCAATCTTTTCTCCATTAATCATGATGCTATTTCTTGGTCCATTGGTAAGGATTTTTGCTTCTCTAGAGAACCCAGCCTAAGACAGACCATAGAAAAAGAGAATAATATATTCGATATACACTATATAGAGGCAGCATGAATTTATTGCCAAAACCTAGAAACCCTCGTCCAAAAATTAACAGGTTAATTCAATTACATATTACCGAGTGGCATTCAGCACTTATCATACACAATATGTAGAAAACAAAACAAAAACAAACCCTAAATCCAAAAGTTCTTCTCTACTTGTCTCAGCCTGATGTCCATCCTCATGCTTAGGCCACATTAAATCTCACACCAGTTTGACCTTGAATAAAAAGTAATCAGGAAGAAGACATTTTTCAAGAACTGAACCTCATGTCCCTAGTAAACTCATGTACTTTTGTCTTAGTCCTCAAATTTGGACATTGGTTGTTTCTTTTCCCTGACTCTATAGCTTGATAATCTGCCCAGTTCTGGTCAGCATCCATCCAGTGGGACATACTTTGGACCATAACCTCTTTTCACAGCTAAAGTTCCATAATTTCTGATAGAATTCTTGATGCTGACTCACCACCTTATAGGTGGATGCTGGATCCCTGATGCTGACTTGTCTAAATTGATAAGTCTCCACTCTCCTAGATTGTACAATTTCTCACTATACTTGGTTTATTCTATATTTTCACCTTCTGTCCAACCGCCATGCAGTTTGGGTTCAAGGCCCCTCCTGACCTGAATATATTGACCAAGCAGTACTGGATAATGACAGATCTTGCTTGTGCAATAACACCCTGCCTTGAACCACTAATCTCTGTATACATCATTATAACAATATGCTAAAAAAAAAAAAAAAGAGTTGACATTACTGCCAATTTTCCCATGGAGATACACAAACAAGACTAGATGACAACTACTCTATAATTTTCTAAATAACTTTAATTATGCTTGTTCTCAATTGTCAGGAGTGAGGATTTTGGGATAAAGGTCTCTAAAAAATCTTTACATCCATCTTGGCCTCACATTAGACTAAAATACCTTAACATTGGAATTGTTGTTATTGTTAAATTCCATCGAGTCATTTCTGACTCAGAGAGACAATGTATAGGATTCCCAAGATTTAAAAACTTTGTGGAACAGAAAGCCTCATCTTTCTCCTGTGGTGTGGTTTGTGGACTCAAACAGTCAACCTTGTGGCTTGAAGACCAGTGTTTATTGTATGGAGCCATCATGCTCCCCATGAACATGGCATAGAGCTTTGAAAATTGTTAAAACACACTTGTTTTTCTGATTTGCCTATTTCTAGATACATTTAAATGCACACTAATGAAGATCAATAGCATATGTCTTCAAATTATTTAGTATATTGTACTTTACTGTGCCTATACCAAGAAATAATAAATTATTTATATGAATCAGTAAAAATGAGTTAGAGCAATAGAGAGATGTTAGAAGATTGGTATAGGTATATTTAAGGCAATGTTTTTGTTTGAAATATTGCAGTATTATTTTGGGGGAAGGATATGAAATTCTTTATGCTATTTTATTAATATAAGGAGCTCTGCTAGCGTAGTAGTTATGAATGCAGGCTGCGAACCGCAAGGTCAGCAGTTCAAAACTACCAGCCGTTCTGTGGGAGAAAGATGAGCTTTTCTGCTCCCATAAAAATGTTTAACTTCGGAAACCCTGTACAGGGTTTCTATGAGTCAGAACTGACTCCACAGCACGTAACAACAACAACAATTTTATTAATATGGGCAGCTATACAGTTTCTCTAATTGTAACGCCTGACTTTCAGCATCACTGAACAGCCAATTTGGGACCATATTACATTACCATTTAACTCACAGCCTCTCTGAATCAAGTGTTACCCACCATTAACCAATCTCCTACACATATATCTTCACCCATCCGTATTTGTTCATTAAGACCAACCAGGTCATTCTCTCATATTTCAGCAAGATTTTTCCCCTTGAGGACATCCTGAGCTCCTATTTCTTATAGTCCTCTTCCAAGTTTATCCCTTTTTGACTGTTTACTTTTTGCTTTGGCCTTGACTTCTCTCTCCCTGGTCTCTCTATTACTCACCTGCCTCTGTAAACCCTAATTCTTATGACTGTTGTTGTTATTGTTAAGTGCCATCAAGTTGGTTTTGGCTCATAGAAATCCTGTAAAGGGATTCTGAGGAGCAGCTGGTGAATCTTACGGTTCAAACGACCTTGTGGTCCAGTGCATCTATAGCACCAGCAGTAGAGAAAAAAATAAGAACAATTTAGCTCTGGAATATAAATGGTTCCTTACTTTATTTTCATAGTCATATTGCCTTTACTCAATACAAAAAAATTCCAGATTTATATGAATTAAGGATTTACATGTGTTAGAGAATCAAACAATATGTATTACATTAGGAAGATCTAATGTGAAAGATCTCTTTTAGGTGTTAAAGAGCAAACGTGTCACTCTGAATACTAAGGTGTGCCTGACCCAAGTCTTGCTATTTTTAAGTGTCTCATGTACATGTTCAGTGTTCCCTTGTTCTGTTCGATCAACCATCAACACTCATGGAAGCAGCAGTCTAGAATCTGCTACATAAGACCTCTTTAAAGGCAAATGTGCTTCACGAGACCTCTTTAAAGTGTTGAAAATCAAAGATATAAGTTTGAGGACTAAGGTATAACTGACCCAAGCAATGGTATTTTCAATAACCTCATATGCATGTGAAAGTTGGACAATGAATTGATGCCCTTGAGTTACGGTGTTGGAGAAAAATACTGAAAGTGCCATGGATGGTCAAAAGAAGTACAGTCAGAGTGCTCCTTGGAAACCAGGATGGCCAGACTTTGCCTCTCATACTTCGGACATATTATCAGGAAAGACCAGCCCCTGGAGAAGGGTATCATGTTTGGTAAAGTGGAGGATCCACCAAAAACAGGAAGACCCCGAACAAGATGGATTGGCACAGTGGGCTCAGGCATAGCAATGATTATGAAATTGGCCAAGGATTGGGTAACGTTTCATT
>NW_006408531.1:19394904-19401382 GCF_000296735.1 Chrysochloris asiatica
TAGACTAAAAATCAAAGGGTGGAAAAAATATATCAATAAATAGCAATAAAAAACGAGCAGGGATGGTAATATTAACTTCTGATAAAATAGACTTTAAGGTAAAAACCACCATAAGAAATAAGGATATTATATCATGATTAAAGTGTCAAATAGAACAAGAAGATGCAGTCATAATAAATATCCCCAGTTTCCAATGAAAATGCATAAATCACACACTGATAGGATTAAATAAAGAAATAGACAACTGGTCTTTGACAAAGGGACAAACACATCAAGTGGGTTAAAAATCGTTTCTTCAATGAACGGTGCTGGCAAAACTGAAATCTTTCTCTTTAATACTTTAAAGAGGTCTTGTGTAACAGATTTGCTTAATGCAATACATCATTTGATTTCTTGACTGTTGCTTCCATCTGTGTTTTTAGTAGATAAAACAAAATGAAGTCTTCAACAACTTCAACCTTTTCTCCATTTGTCATGTTTTTAATTGATTCAGTAGTGAGGATTTTTGTTTTCTTTTCACTGAGGTGCTATCCATACTGAAGACTGTAGTCTTTGATTTTCATCAGTAATTTAAGTTCTCTTCACTTTCAGCAAGCAAGGTTATATCATCTGCATATCACAGGTTGTTAATGAGGCATCCTGCATTCCTGATACCATGTTCTTATTCATTTAATCCAGTTTCTTGGATTACTTACTTTGAATACAGTTTGAGTATGTGCGGTGAAACAATAAAACCCTGGAGCACACCTTTCCTGATTTTAAACCAGTCAGTGTTCCCTTGTTATGTTTGAATGACTGCCTCATTGTCTATGTGCAAGTTCCTCATGAACATAATTAAGTGTTCTGGAATATCCATTCTTTGTGATGTTACCCATAATTTGTCAAGATCCTTACAGCGGAAAGCTTTTGCAAAGTCAATAAAGCTCTGGTAAATATCTTTCTGGGCTTACGATGTAGCATTGTAGAATCAGCACTGGAGTGGGAACCACAAGTTCAAAACCACCAGCTGCTTGCTCTTCGGGAATCCTATACAGGCATGCTATGAGTTGGAGCTGACTTGATGATACTTAACAACAAAAACAAACATCTTTCTAGTATTCTCTGATTACATCCAAGATCCATCTGACATCAGCAATATTCCTCATTCCATGCTCTTGTCTGACTCTGGCTTGAATTTCTGGATGTTCCCTGTCAATGTAGTGTTGCAGCCATGCTTATAATTATCTTCAGCAAAATTTCACTTGCAAAGTGATATTAATGATATTGTTGATGATTTCTGCATTCTTTTTGGTCTCTTCTCTTTGGAATGAGCACAAATATGGATCTCTTCCAATAAGTTAACATGATAGCTAATTTCTAAATTTCTTGGCATAGATGAGTGAGTGCTTCCAATGCTGTATCAGTTTGCTGAAAGATTTCAATTTTTATTACATCTTTGTTCTTTGCTGACGTGTTCAGTGCACTTTTACCTTTTTCCTTCAGTATATTGACTCTTGGTCATATGCTACCTCTTGGAATGGTTGAACTTCATCCATTTCTTTTTTTGATGACTTTTTTTTTTTTTTTAAATGCTTTCTGCATCATTTAATATTTTGCCCATAGAATCCTTCAATATTTAAGGTGAGTATTGATTTTTCACCCTATGGTTCTTTCAGCTTGAGTAATGTTGAGTGTGTTTGTTCTTTTTGGTTTTCTAGCTCCATTTTGTCTTCTTGAACTGTCCTTTGGAATGTTCTGTTCTCTCTTTTACCTCCTCATTTTATCCACTTGCTTTAGAATCTCTTCACTGGAAAGCAAGCTTCAGAGTCTTTTCTGACACTAATTTTGGTCTTTTTCTTCTTTTTTATCTCCTTTATGTTCATTTTCTTTCTTCCGATATACTGTTCTTTGTGTCATCCCACAACGTTTCGGGTCTTTGGGCATTAGTATCTATTACATCAAATCTATTCTGTTTTGTTGTTGTTGTTATCCGTGGATAAATGTTACGTTCATCCCTTCCAAAATCTTTATTTAGCACCTGACACTGTTTCTGGGCCTGGGGCTTAGGACCATAGATTCACGGGACACCATGGTCAATTTATATAACACAGTCCACAGAGACAGTGTTCTATATCGTATTTTGGTGAGTACCAATTGCGAGCTCATGAGTGGCCATCTAAGGTACAACAGCTATTTGTCTCTCCATGTATAGAAGAAAAGTTATGAAAATTAAAGATGCTTGGAATCAATTATTCCAGTGGACCAATGGAGCATGTGAACATCAGTCACCACAACTGTGAGACCAGAAGAACTAGACAGTGCCTGGCTATTACTATCAACTACTCTGAAAGGGATCACACTAGAAGGCGTTGGATAGCGTATGAAAAATATGGAACAAAAAACTCAAAGTAGAAAAAAACAAAAAAAAAACAAAGGGCAGGACTATTGGTCAGAAAGAGACAGGAGGAACCTGAGACATTCTAGTCTAGAATACTCACCAAGCAGTAGAAAAGCATATAAGGGAACAACAACACCAGTAATTTATGCTTACCAAGGAACGGTCAATCATTGAAAATCAGAAGGACAACATTTACACAAGGACAAAGTTGAGAAGAGATGGGAAGATGCGTGAAATGTAAATAGGAACCATAGGGAAGAAGTGGGATAACTGTTGTTGCTTAAAGTGGGTTTCAGTAATTGTGATAAACCAAAATAGATGATATGTTGAATGTAAAATTGATGATCTTGTCTGTAAAAGTTCATGCAATTACAAATAAATAATTAAATATAAAAAACGAGAGAGAGAGAAAGAGAGAGAGAGAGAGAGAGAGAGAGAGAGAACTCCTTAGAACTGAAAGACAGGATTTTTAAATAAAAAATGCTGGAAAAAATAAAAGATTTTCTTAATAAAGAAATGTTCTATTATAGATACTGGGGGGTGGGAATTATTCATAGGCTAAAGGGTAGACACATGTTAACACAGATGACAGGGAAGACATTATACAAGAGGGAGGTTGTCAAAGAAGAGCTGAATATCATTGCAGACACAGGTGGAATTTAAGAATTTAAGTGAATAGAGGCAAATCATGTTGGCTGATGGTAGTTGGAGGAAAATGCAAAAATATATAGTTTGATGAATGTAAAACTGATAATCTGCTCTAAACCTTTACTGAATTATCAATAAAAAGGTTTTTGTTTTTTTTTAAAGTGCTGGTCAGGGGTATTTGTAGAATGTACCATTTTTAAAGTTTTTCTGATGATGTTCTCATGATAAAACTGAAGTTATAGATTTTTGGAGTGACAATCATAGATATTGAATGTTACTTTCATGACATTATCTGAAAGGTACATGCTATCATCACTGTTTGCTACTATTAATGTTTACCTTGAAAACCTGGTTCAAGTACTATTGGTCAGACTAAAGTTTCTTTCCACCTTGCCCTTTGGAATTACTTTAAAATTACTATACTGTTTGGAGAGAGATCATATTGCAGGCCAAACATAAGGAGTGGGAAGTTAAGCTCCTGTCCATTAGTTTAAATTATTTAGAATACTCGTATATGGAATCTTTATATCTTTCTTACATTTATCAATGTATTCAATGATTTGTTTAACTAAGTACAGATTCCTGAGTATTTATTTTATAATTTGGGTTATAACCCAACAGCACTTTATTTTGTTGCTCAAATTATTTCAGGAGCTCTGTTAGTTGACTTCTGTTCTGCTTTGACATTGCCCATCAATATTGTTTTTAAAAATGTTTTTAGTAGTTCCTTACTTTCTGGAACTGTAAGAAGCTTCAAGCTCATCTTGTACATTTATTTATTTGTTCCATTCCTGGAATAATCCATTTCTTTCAGGAACCCTTGTTCCTTCTATTAGAAAATGATATTATAATCCAAAATCTGGATGCTAGATGTCTTCATTGCAATAGAGCTTTTGTTGCTTCCTGGCCTATTTAGCTGACAGAGCAAAGAAATACATGTGTATATACCAACCTGCGCATACACCTGTATATACATATATTTCATTAAAAAGAAATAAAAATATATTTATTTATTTATATGCAAATATCTGTATCTATGGACTCCTGGTATGACACTGTAGGATCAGCACTGGACTTCAAAACACTAAATCAGCCATTCAGACTCACCAGCTGTTCCTTAGAAACTCTACACAGCATTGCTGGGTATCAAAACTGACTCAACAGCAGTTAACAACAACAACAAATCTATATATATATTCCACCACTCATCTGTCAGTTTGTCATACTGTGGTGACTTGTATGTGGCTCAGATCCTGAAAAATATGCTACCAGTATTTTAAATACTACCAAGGTCAGACATGGTAGAAAGATTTCAGTGGAGCTTCCAGGCTAAGAAAGACTTGTTGTTAAATGTAGTTGAGTCAGTTCTGATCCATAGCAACCCTGTAAAGGATTTCCAAGGAGCAGCTGATAAGCTTGAACTGCTGACCTTTGGCTTAAACCAATTTTGCAGTCCAGATCGTTAAACCACAGTGTCACACAAGAAAGAGTAAGAAGAAGGAAAGGCAAACCACTTTTGAAAGGCTAGTCACTGAGAATCTTATGAATAGCAGCTGAAAGATGAGACCCTAAGACTGGAAGGTACTCAAAATATGACTGGGAAAGAACTGCCTCCTCAATGTAGAGTTGACCATAATGATGTGAATGGATCAGAGCTTTCAGGACCTTAAGTTTCTTACAAATCAAAATGGCAAGAAGCATCTACAAACATTTCATTAATATTTGGAACATGGAATGTAGAAAGTATGAATATGAGAAAACTGTAAGTTGTAAAAAATGTAATGGAATGCATAAAGATTGATATCCTAGGCTGTAATGAACTGGTATTGGTCATTTTGAATCTAACAACCTTATGGTTTCCTATGTTGGGAATCACAAATTAAAGAGAAATGGCAGCACATTCATTGTGAAAGAGAGCATTTCAAGATGTATCTTGAAGTACAATGGTGTCTGTCATAGGATAACATCCATACGCATATAAGGAAGACCAGAGTTTTGGTGTAGCACTGTAGGATAAGCAGTACTGCTAACTGCATGGAAGGTGGTTCAAACTCACCAGCTGCTCCTTGAAAACCCTACATAGGATCATAATGAGTTGGAACCAACTCCATGGCACTTAACAGCAACAACAAAAATAGCAAGGAAGACCAGTTAATACAATAATATTATTCAAATTTATGCATCAACCACTAAAGCCAGTGATGATGAACCTGAATTAATCTACCAAATTCTTCAATCTAAAAATGATCAAGCATTCAATCAGGATACATTGATAGTTATTAGTGATTGGAATGCAAAAGTTGGAAACAAAGAGGAAGGATCAGTAGTTGGAAAATTATGTCCTTGGTAATAGAAATGATGCTGGAAATTGTATGATAGAATTCTGAAAGATCAGTGACTTATTGATTGCATTTTTTTTTAACAACATAAAAGGCAATTATACACATGGACCTCACCAGATGGCAAATATAAAAATCAGACTGACTATATCTGTAAGAAGAGATGATGGAGAGGCTCAATATTATCAACCACAACATTGCTAGGAGCCAACTGTGGAACAGACTGTCAATTACTCATATGAAAGTTCCACTGAAGCTGAAAGAAAATTAAAACAAGTCAATGAGAGCCAAAATATGACCTTGAATATATTTCATTTGGTTTTAAAGACCATCTTAAGAACAGATTTGATGCATTAAACACCAGTGACCGAAGTTCAGAGAGTTGTGGGATGACTTCAAAAATATAATACATTAATAAAGAAAAAATTTAAAAGAAATTTAAAAAGCAAAGGACTAAAATGGATGTCAGAAGAGATTCTGAAACTTTCTTTTGGGTGTAGAAACAAAGCAATTGGAAGAAATGAAGATAAGGTCAGCCCAAGAAGACAAGTTAAATACTATAATGAAATGTGCAAAGATCTGGAGTTAAAAAACCAGAAGGGAAGACCATACTCAGCATTTCTTAAGCTGAAAGACTGACGAAAAAAAATTCATGAATCACATACCAATATTGAGAAATTTGATTGACAAAATGGAGTCCTGGTGTGGCACAGTAAAATAAGCATAGGACTGCTAACCACAAGATTGGTGGTTCAAACCCACCAACTGTTCCTTGGAAACCTTATAGAGAGTCACTATGAGTCAGAATCAACCCAGCAACATAGGCAAAGTACTGATTGATGCACAAAGCATCAAAAGAAGATGGAAGGGGAAAAATATAAAACAACATAGGCAGACCGACTGTTACTACAAGAAAAAGCAACTTGCTTGCCCAGGAAACATCAAGGCAAGTGGTTGGGTCCCCTCAGTGCAAACCCCCTTCCAAAACTAAGACTCAATGGGAATACACACTCTGATTGGTGACCACGCTCATCATCAATAAGGGGAAGTGAGGGAAAAACAGCAATGAAGTGGCAAGCTAAGCCCTACAATGTTCAATAAACTTCTGTGAACC
>NW_006408531.1:19401482-19402373 GCF_000296735.1 Chrysochloris asiatica
ACAAGATATTTTTAAAGTGTTGAAGAACAAAGATGTCAGCTTGAAGACTAAGGTGTGCCTGACCCAAGCAATGGTATTTTCAGTAACCATTAGGTTATTATACCAGTACCATGCATGAGAAAGCTGGACAGTGAATAAGGAAGACCATAGAAGAATAGATGCTTTTGAGTTACGGTGTTGGCGGAGAATATTGAAAGTGCATGGGCTGACAAAAGAACCAACAGATCTGTGTTGGAAGAAGTATAGTCAGAGTGCTCCTTGGAGGGTAGGATGACCAAATTTCATCTATCATACTTCAGATATATTATCAGGAGGGACCAGTCGCTTGAGAAGACTATCATGTTTGGTAACGTGGAGGGTCAGAGAAAAAGAGGAAGACCCCCTGCAAGATGGATTGGCAAAGTGGCAGCATCAATGGGCTCAAGCATGGCAAAAACTGTGAGTTTGTCCCAGGACCGGGCAGTGTTTCATTCTGTTGTGCATAGGGTCACTATGGGTCAGTACTGACTCGATGGCACCTAACAACAACTACAAAAACAACATGGCTTACTATTCAATGAATGTCGCATTCAAGAGGAACTACAAAGCATTCATTTTGAAAAAGAACGTTTCAAGATTTATCTTGAAATACAAGGCTGTCTGTGATAAAATAATTCCCATAGCCTACAAGGAAGACCTGTTAATACCACTAGTATTCAAATTTATACACAAACAACTAATGCCAGTGACAATAAAATTGAAAAATTCTACAAACTTTTTCAGTCTTATATTGATCAAATATAGAATCAAAATGTTTTGATCATTACTTATTATAATGTGAAGTTTGGAAACAAAGAGAAAGGGTCAGAAGTTGGAAAATATGGCCTTGGTGATAGACATGATGCTGAGATC
>NW_006408531.1:19410655-19411949 GCF_000296735.1 Chrysochloris asiatica
CACATAATTCACAATAAAACATTTAAGGGGAAAATAAAAAAAAGAAGATGGAAGGAGACTTCTGGTTCTGGAGGCTGCTGAGGCAGCGTCAGGTAGGACAGGCTCCGTGGGTGAGGGACTAAAAATACAGAGAAGCTACTCTCATGGAACAGCACCAGAGCTCTGGATCTAGCATGGCGTACAGGGTGTTAGTTTCCCACACATGCCAGCGAATCACCGTATAAAGGAAATATTGCAATTTAGGAAGTGTTCAAGGCGCGGGACTACCTCTGCAGCCACCCCACCCAGGCAGAGTTCGGGGCTACAGCCAGACAGGCACAGGGAACCAGCGCTATAAGTCTTGCAGTGACATTTGTTAAAGGAGGTGTGGGGGGATTCTACACATTATTTCCTCCTCTTCCCTGTCTCCCCTTCTTTGCCCAGCCCAGATACCTTCAGGAAGGTGGGTTGCCACCCCCCAGAAAAAGAGGGTCCAGGGTCAAACCCACAGTTTTTCCCATGGCATAGAGAGAAAGACCCTTATCTGACCTAAGGGCAAATTCTTTGGAGGTTGCCTATGACATCAGCCACTGGGTCACAGCCCTAAAATTAACTTGTGTGGGACCCTTTACTCCAGCATATCTGGCAAAAAAATAAAAATAAAAATAAATGGCCTGACACCTGACAGACAAACCATATGAACAATCTGTAAAACCTCAACATAAAAGGATGCAACTATCTCATGAATTATGCTGTGCACACGCAGATACCTAACTGACCTTCAAAGACAAAAACAGTAGACAATCTTTCTCCCATTAAATTCTCAATATCTATCTATGCACCTCTATGGTGGTAACTAGAGAAGGGGTCTGAGTGAGCGGACACCACCACCCACTGCTGGAGGCCTCTAGGGTGCACACAAACTGCCTGTGTAGCAAGGTGACTGGCCAGTCAGCCACAGTTTTATCTTTGTTTCAAAGTGGTGGTTTTTTTCTCTGCTTTTATATTGCTTCTGTTTTGGGTCCTTTTGATGACATACTTTTCCTGGAGGTGGGAGCATTTTCTCCCTACATTACCCAAGAAGAGATAGCAGTCATGGCCATATAGCCAAGCTACAAACATACCCCATAATTTTCCACCATTGAGACGAGACAATAACAGCAGCTAAGCATTACATAAGAAAAGGGAAGCGTATCTCCTGATCATATCCACCAGGAGACACTCAGTAAGCTTAATAACACAGCAGCAAACATCCATTTAAGCATTAAAAACTCACATAATTACTGGAAATGACCAGTAACATGTAACAAATGAT
>NW_006408531.1:19413484-19418841 GCF_000296735.1 Chrysochloris asiatica
TACTTCACAATGTTGTCCATAGCTTGTCATTATCCACAAAATCAAAAGCCTTTGTGTAGTCAATATAGCACAGGTAAACATCTTTCTAATATTCTGTGCTTCGTAGCCAAGATCCATCAGACATCAGCAATGATATCCCTTGATCCACGGTCTCTTCTGAATCCGGCTTGAACATCTGGAAGTTCTCTGTCAATGTATGATCGTAGCCATTTCTGTATTACCTTTAGCAAAACTTTACTTGCATGAGATATCAAAGAGATTGTCTGATGATTTCCACATTCTGTTGTGTCACCTCTCTTTGGAAGTTTCTATTTAAAACCAAACGGCCACCACTTTTCGGTCAGTTTGTCATACTGTGGTGGCTTGTGAGTTGCTGTGATTCTGAAAGCTATGCCACCAGTATTTTAAATAACCAGCAGGGTCACCTATGGTGGACAGGTTTCAGATGAGCTTCCAGACAAAGATAGACTAGGAAGAAAGAGTGATGAAGTGCTTCCGAATCTTTAGTCACTGAAAACCATATGAATAGCAGAAAAACACATAGTGGCAGCAACAATGAACTAAAACATAACAATGGTGAGAACAATGCAAGAGCCGGCAGTGTTTCATTTTGTTGTACATAGAGTCTCTATCAGTCAGAATTTATCCAATGGCACCTCACAACAACAAATCTATATTAAACTAAGCATGAAATTTGTTTCTATGTCTCCAATTCTTATCCATTATTACATGTTTCACTCTCATCTCTACCCCTGCTTATTCCTACTCCAACAATGAACAATCTTGTTTCCATCATCTGCCATCCATTTACTGAATGTTTCAATCTCAATATACAATATCAGATTATTAACCCATATCTCCATGAGAATATTGATCGTGCCATGGGCTGCCAAAAGAACCAACAGATCTGTGTTGGAAGAAGTGCTCCTTGGAGGCCAAGATGGCCAAACTTCATCTCTCATACTTCAGACATATTTTCAGGATGGACCAGTTGCTGGAGAAGGATCTCATGTTTGGTAGGGTGGAGGGTCAGAGAAAAAGAAGAAGACCCCCAACGAGATGGATTAGCAAAGTGGCAGCATCAATGGTCTCAAGCATGGCAACAATAGTGAGGTTGGCCCAGGATAGGGCAGTGTTTCGCTCAGCTGTGCTTAAGGTTGCTATGAGTCGGTACCGACTTAATGGCACCTAACAACAACAATCTCCATGAGAAACAACTTTATCAACTATAGTATCATGCTTCTGTCTTACACGTCTGACATGTCTTTACCCTTACATACTCTACTCATTTCCAAAATTACTTTAAGTCCACACCTGTACCCTCGCCCCTTCAGTGACATTGTTTCGTTATTTTGTAATATAGCTAGGTTCTCCTGTCAGTCAGTATACCTTCCTGGGATCCTCTCATCTCCTGAATGATTTTTTTTAATTTGCATACTCTAATGGTCACTCTTTGTGCTGTAAATTTCTATGGATTTTGACAAATAGATTGCATCAAGTGTCAACTCTTATAATACTATATATCGAATAGTTTTGTTGTTGTGAAATGCTGTCCAGTTGGGTTTCTGAGGAGTGGCTGGTGAGTTTGAACAGCCAACCTTGTGGTTCAAACCAATCTTATGGTCAAATACTTATCCTACAGCACCACACTAGTATTTTTAGGGCAGTAAAACTTCAGAGTAGTTTTACTGCCCTAAAAATACTCTATGCTTCACTTATTCACCACTTCATTCTCCCCCTGAGATCCCTAACAACCACTGATTATTTTAGTATCTTCATGGTTTCATCTTTACCAGAATGTTATATAATTGGAATCTTATAAAATGTATCATCTCAAACTGGGTTTGATTTCTGAAGCTGTGGTTGCACCTGTGGTGAAATGTTCAGCTATGAATGAAAAGGTTTTCTGTTTGAACCCACTGTTTGAACTTTAGTTTACAGGAGAAAGATGTGGCAATTTCTCCCCTGTGAAGACTCTAGCCTTGGAAACGTTATGGGCAGTTTTACTTTGACTTTAGAAGAATCAGTCAGTGTTGACTCAGTGGCAATGGGTTTGATTGTTTGTTTGTTTGTTGTCACTTTGTTGTTGTTGTTGTTGTTTTACTTAAAGAAAAGTTCTGATGCAAGTAATTAAGGTATAACTGACTTGAAAGTACAGAAAAAAGAATATAAATGTTCTATGTGAATTAAAATTTATTAAGACCAACGTTTAAATGCATAGCCTTTGCAGTTCTTGGAAGGTTTTAACTATGATAATAATACTTAACAATCACACTTCATGAAATTTTTGTGTTTTTTTTATTCCAAACATAGGAACTGTCACAGGAATGCACTGACCAGTCTTAATTACTGGGGATGACAGATCCTTGTCTGAATCTGTAACCTCTAAAGGAACTAGAATTTATCCTCAGCTAGAATTCAAACCATTTTAGGGATATGTTTAAGAAAGTAATTTTATTCTAAATTTATTTTTGCAATACCAGACCTTTTTAAAGACCATATTATGTTTAAAAACCCAAATACCCATAGGTATGATGCAGTCAAAAATATCCTCCACATGTCTTAATAATGTACTATTTAAAGTGCAAAAATTATACCACACAGAAGGATGGAAGAGAAAGAGAAAGATTAAGTGGTTAAAGGATAGAAATTCTACTTGAAGACAAATGACTGTTGTCTTTAAAATGCTATATGACAAACTGAGCACAAAAGTACATTTGAGGTCACTTGTACAGTGGAATGGGAACCCTCAAGCGTCACCATGGGGTCCTCTCTCATCCCTAGAAAGGCACCGGAAGCAGCCCAGTATAAGCCACCTATGAATGCGGGGACCATGGCTACCATCATCATTAGCTCTCTCGCTGCCAGAGCCCTCCTCATGGGCAGCCTTGCCTATTTCTTGGTGAGAAGTTGGAAGGGCCAGAACCACAGGATGACCCACACATGCAGTGCTTTCCTCATTTTCACTGACTCTCTACTTTAGAAAACATGTTGTCTCTCTTCATCTATCTATCTTTTCTGTTGATGTGTTGAAAGTTAGAAAAAGCTGGCCGCTCTCTCTTCTAAGGAACATTCTGATTGTACTTCCTCCAAGAATGAATTGGTTTTCCTGCTGGCATTTCATAGTATATAAAAATGTTCTTCATCAATGTTCTTCACCAACACAACAATTCCAAAGTGTTAATTCTTTTCTCTTCCTTTTTTATTGTTTAGCTTTCACATGCATATGAGGTAATTGTAAAGATCATAACTTGGATCAGGCACACCTAAATACTCAAAGTTACGTTTTTTATTTTTAACACTTTAGCAAGGTGTTTTACAGCAGATTTGAATTCTTGATGGCTGCTGTCATGGACACTGATGATCTAAGTAGAATGAAATCCTTGACAACTTCAGTTTCTTCACCATCAATCATGATGTTGCTCATCAGTCAAATTCTAAGGAATTTTTATATTATTTATTGTCAGGTGTAAGCCACATTAGAACTTGAATTCAATCTCTTCAAATCATAAGTGCAAGATTGTGTCATCTATATATCTCAGACTGTTAATAAGTTTTCTTCCAATCTTGGTGCTACTTTATATATATATATATATATATATATATCTTCTCAGATTTACAGATTGAATAAATAAAGTGAAAGAATACAAGACAGTCACGCTAACACTTAAATGACATTTCTAAATCAAATAACCTTCCCAATAGTATTATGTGATCAGTGCTATTACGTCAATTGTGGAAACCCAGGTGCAAAGAAAGTAAATAGTTTGATACAGGGAGGAAATAGAATAACTGTTTTTACAGGAAGGGGATTGTAATCATTGAGATGAAACAAAGCATACAAATTGTTGAATGTAAAGCTGATGATCTTGTCTGTTAATCTTCACTCAATTCACAATAAAAAGATAAAATAAATAGATATCCTGCTTGAGTTCATACCCTTGATAAGTAGCAGAATTGGGATTTGAAGCTGGTTATCATTCTCAGTCCATACTCTTAACTACAATGGACTATGGTTATTGTGTATATTATTCCTACTGTATTCCCTACAAAGGACACTTTACAGACATTAGCCTATTTAATTCTCACAACAACACTATGAGATAGATACTTATTATCTCCTGTTGGTGAATGAACTTATTATCTTCTATTGGTGAATACCCTTAGCATTCTCAGAAACCAGAATAGTTCCTCCCTTATGCCTGTTCTTGCTGTTCCGACTTAAGAATGAGCCACTGGTCTGGGTTCTTCAAACTTCCTCTCATAGAATTCCCTCCTTTCCTTGTGATCTTGTTGCAGTTAAGTGCCATTGAGTTCCAACACATAGCAACCTGGTATAGGTGTTCTGAGGAGTGGATGGTGGGTTTGAACTGCTGACCTTGTGGTTAGCAGTCCAGTGCTTATGCTATAGCACCACATCAAGACTCCTTGAAATCTAGATGTGTGTTTATTGATTTTTTTATGTCTTTCCTTGTTTCATTCAGAATTATTATCTTGGGCAATTTTTTTGTTTGTTTGTTTGAGGCACTGTAGAAGAAACGCTGGCCTACAAGGTTGGTTTGAACTGTAAGGTCAGTTTGAACCACAAAACCAGCAGTTAAAATTCATCAGCCACTCCTTGGAAACCCTATACAGTTCTCTGTGAGTCAGAACTGACTTGACAACACTTAACAACAACAACAAATTTTAGAAAAGTACTCTTCTCTGATTTCATTAATTATACAACTGTTCATTCTTTTTATTCACGTCAGCATGCTTTGGTTAAACAAATGGTGTAAATGTGACTTTGATTCCATCTTTTACTAGGTAAAACTTGTATATTACTTTTAAGAGAGGAAAAGCACTATCAAATTTTTCTCTTTTTTTCCTTAAAGAGAATGTACCAGTAAGTAGATGCTGAAAGCTTCTGGAGTTAATACCCAAACATTGACTTCAGGTTCCATAATACATTCAACAGACAATTGCTATCTCTGCATTTGCAGTGTAGGGTCATAATTAATCACTGTGCTTTTGACACAACCTGTTTCTTTAATGTCTTACCATTACCCTCTTTAAGGAGTAACTGAAATATTTTAGAATTTCTTCCTCTGGTAAAACATTATAAATTGGAACATAAAAATCTCTTCCTTTCAACTTTAAACTTTGAGTCCCAATTCCAGCTGCATAAGACAGTTTGACTCTTATTAAAGAATATTATGATTGTAAGTTTTAATAGATACAATTGTGGTTGTTGTCAGGTGCCATCGAGTCGGAACTGACTCATAGCGACCCCATGCACAGCAGAACGAAACAATGCTCCATCCTGGGCCAACCTCACCACCACTGCCACCCCCGAGACCATCAATGATGCCACCTGG
>NW_006408531.1:19420981-19426013 GCF_000296735.1 Chrysochloris asiatica
TTCTATCACCAAGTCCAAATTTTCCAACTACTGGTCCCTCCTCTTTGCTCCCTACTTTTGCATTCCAGTCACCAGTAATGAGCAATATATCTTGATTGCATGTTTGATCGATTTCAGACTGAAGATACAATAGGGGGTAGAAAAGGTTTGAGACTCAAAACATAGAAAGGGAAGGCCCTAAATGAAGTAGGTAATAAAATTTATGCAAACGTAATAAATTTAGACAATTCTTGAACTGATAAGAGGAATATAAAAATTGAAGAAAATGTATAGCTGAGTATCTGGGAGCAGGAATGGTGTGCTCTGCCCATAACCCTGGGTCAGGGCAGGCCAGGGAGGTGATGAGCTGGTAAGGTAGATAGATCGTAAAACCTCAGGTGTGATGGCTATAGTTAGGTGCTGCCAAGTAAGTCAGTTTGGACTCATAGTGACCCTATGCACAACAGAATTACACACTTCGGTCCTGCACCATCCTCACAATTGTGATGCTTGAGCCCATTGCTGCTGCCACAGTGCCAATGCAATTTCACTGGGGGTCTTCCTCTTTTTCATTGACCTTCAACTTGACTTAGTATAACGTCCCTTTCCAGGGACTATATCCTCCTAATAATATATTTGAAGTACGCAAAATAAAGTCTCCTCATCCTTGCTTCTAAAAGGAACATTCTAGCTGTACTTTTTCCAGAACAAATTTGTTTGTTCTGACGTCCATTGTACTTTCAGTATTCTTCTGCAACATCATAACTCAAATGCATCAATTCTTCTGTTGTCTTCTTTATTTGTTGTCCAACTTTTACATGCATTTGAGACCATTGAAAATACCATGGCTTGGATCAGGCGCACCTTAGTCCTCAAAGTGGTATCTTTGCTCTTGAACACTTCAAAGAGGCCTTGTTCAGCAGATTTGCTTTCTTGACCTCTGATTGTATTTGCTTACTTGACCTCTGATTGCATGGGTATTGATTGTGGATCCAAGTCTTTGACAACTTCAACCTTTTGTCCATTTATCATGATATGTTTTCTTTACATTGAGGTGAAATTAATACTGAAGGCTGTGGTCTTTGATCCTTCATATGTATGTATTGTAAGTCTCTTTGCCTTCAGTAAGCAAGATTGTATAATCTGCATACCACAGGTTGCGAATGAGACTTTCTCCAAACTTGATGCCATGTTCTTCTTCAGATAAACCAGCTTCTCAGGTTATTTGCTCAGCATGTTGTTGTTGTTAGGTGCCATTAAGTCGGCACCAACTCAGAGCGACCCTATGTACAACAGAATGAAAGACTGCCCGATCCTAGCCCAACCTCACAGTCATTACTGCGTTTGAACCCATTGATACTGCCACTGTGCCAATCCATCTCGTTATGGGTCTTTCTCTTTTTTTCTGGCTCTCCACTTTACTAAACAGGATATCCTTCTCCATTGACTGGTCCTTCCTGACAATATGTCTGAAGTATGAAAGATGAAGTTTGGCCATTCAAACTTCCAAAGAACATTCTGGCTGGACTTCTTTCAACACAGATTGGTTTGCTCTTTTAGCAGCCCATGGTACTTTCAATATTCTCCTCCAACACCATAACTCAAATGCATCAATTATTCTATGATTTTCCTTATTCAGTGTCCAGCTTTCAAATGCATTTGAGGTTATTGAAAATACCATGGCTTGAGTTAGGTGCTTCTTAATCCTCAACTGACATCTTTGCTCTTCAGTGCTTTAAAAAGGTCTTGTGCAGCAGATTTGCCCAGTGCAATACATCATTTGATTTCTTGACTGCTGCTTCCATCAGTCCAAGAAAAATGAAGTCATTGACAACTTCAATCCTTTCTCCATATATATGGATGTTATTTATTGGTCCAATGGTGAGGATTTTTGTTTTCTTTACATTCAAGTTCAACCTTTACTGAAAACTGTGATCTTTGATCTTTATCAATAAGTATGTTAAGTCCTCTTGGCTTTCAGCAAGATAGGGTGTATCATCTGCATATTGCAGGTTGTTCATGAGCCTTCCTCCAAACCTGATGCCACATTTTTCTTCATATAATCCAGCTTTTCTGATTATTTGTTCAGCATATAGATTGAATGAGTATGGTGAAAGAATACAACCCTGGCACACAACTTTCCCAATTTTAAACCATTTGGTGTTCCCTTGTTCTGTTCAAACTGTGCACAGGTTCCTCATGAGCACAATTAAGTGTTCCAAAATACTCATACATCACAGTGTTGCCCATAGCTTGTCATGATCCAAACAATCGAAAGCCTTTGCATAGTCAACTTTACTTGTATGGAATATCAATGATATTGTCCTATAATTTCCACATTCCATTAGGTTACCTCTCTTTGGAATAGAAACAAAAACAGATATCTTTCAGTCAGCTGGCCAGGTAGTTGTCTTCCAATTTCTTGGCATAGATGAGTCAGTGCCTCGAATGCCTCATCACTTTGCTGAAAGATTTCAATTTGTATTCCATCAATTCTCACTGCCTTGTTCTTTGCCAATGCCTTCCATACACCTTGGACTTCTTTCTTCATGATTATTGACTCTTGATCATATACTACCTTTTGAAATGGTTGACCATTGACCATTTCTTTTTGATACAGTGACTCTGTGTATTCCTTCCATCTTCTTCTTATGCTTTCTGCATCATTTAATATTTTCCCTTATATTATTGTTGTTAAGTGTCGTCAAGTTGATTCAAACCCATAGTAACCCTGTATAAGGTTTTCATGGAGCAGCTGGTGAGCTTGAACCACTGATCTTGCAGTTCAAATGGTTTTGCAGTCTGATGCGTTAGCCCACAGCGCCACACCAGGACTCATTTTGCCCATAGAATCCTTCAATACAGCAAGTCAAGGTTTGAATTTTTATTTCAGTTCCCGCAGCTTGAGAAATGCTGAGTTTTCTTCCCTTTTGGAGTTCTGACTCCAGGTCTTTGCACATTTCCTTGTAATATTTAACTTTGTCTTTTCGCTTTGAGATTTTCTGTTCAGCTCTTGTACCTCCTCAGTTTTTCCATTTGTTTTAGCATCTCTACATTGGAGAGTAAATTTCATAGTCATTCTAGCATCCATTTTTGTCTTCCTTCTCTCTTGTCTTCTCAATGTTCATTTGCTTTCTTCCTGTATGATGTTCTTGATGTCATCCTTCAACTCTTCTGGTCTCCGGTCTTTAGTGTCTAATGCATCAAATCTGTTCTTCAGATGAACTCTAAATTCAGGTAGGATGTATTTAAGGTCATATTTGGGCTCTCATGGACTCATTTTCATTTTCTTCAGTTTCAGCCTATAGGCAATTGATGGTCAGTTCCATAGTCTGACCCTGGCCTTGTTTTGGCTGATGATATGGAACTTTTCCACAATTTCTTTCCACAAATTTAGTCAATTTGATTTCTGCGTATTGCATCTGGTGAGGTCCATGTGTATAGTTGTTTTTTATGCTGTTTAAAGAATGTATTTGCAACAAAGAATTCATTGGTTTTGCAAAATTCTATCATGCAATCTTCAGCGTCATTTCTATCATCAAGGCCTTATTTTCCAACTACTGATTCTTCTTCTTTGTTTCCAACCTTTTCATTCTAGCTCATCTCTCCTTCCTAGTCTGTCTTCATCTGGAAGTTCATCTGAAACCTGTCCACCATGGTTGACTCTGCTGGTACTTAAAATACCGGTATCATAGCTTCCAAAATCACAGTAACACTCAAGCCACCACAGTACGGCAAACTGACAAACGAATGGTGTTGCTCAGCATACATATTGAATAATTACAGTGACAAAATACAACCCTAGCACACATCTTTCCTGTTTCTAAACAATTCAATATCCCCTCATTCTGTTCTAACAACTACCTTTTGATCTATGTACAAGCTCCTCATGAGCACAATGTGGAATACTCATTCTTCACAATGTGTTTAATAGCTTGTCATGATCCACGGAGTCATTTGCAATGCCAATAAAAAAAAAAAAACTTCTTTCTTTTATTTTCTGCTTTCAGCCAAGACCCATATGATGTCAGCAATGAAATACCTTGTTCCACATCTGCTTCTGAATCCAGTTTGAGTTTCTGGCAGTTCACTCTTATACTGTTGCAGCTGTTTTGGAAATCATCTTTAGCTAAATCTTATTTGCATGTGCTACTAATGATATTGTTTGATGATTTCCACATTCTTTTAGGTCACCTCTCTTTGGAATGGGCACAAATATGTATGTCTCCCAATTGGTTGGTCTGGTCTTCCAAATTTCTTGGCATAAAAGAGTGAGCACCTCCAGTGCTGCATCAGTTTTCTGAAAGATTTCAATTTGCATACTGTCCTTTCGTGGAGCTTTCTTACTTGCCAATATCTTCAGGGCAGCTTGGACTGCTTCCTTAAGTACCATTGGTTCTTGGTCATATGCTACCTCTAGAAATATTTGAATATTGACTATGTATTTTTGGTACAGTAGCTCTGTGTACATCTTCCTTTTTTTTTTTTTTTTTCTTCAGTTCTTTCAGCTTGATAAATTTTGAGCATTTTCTTCCTGGTTTTCTAACTCCAGGTCTTTGCACATTTCATTATAATACTTGACTTTTTCTTCTCTAGCTGCCTTTTGAAATTTTCTGTTCGGGTCTATTACTTCCTCACTTCTTCCATCCATTTCAGCATCTCTGCTGGAAAGCATGTTTCAGAGTCTCTTCTGATAGCCATTTCAGTCTTTTATTTCCTGTCTTTTTTATTTTTAATGTTTTATTGTGAATTATATGATCGTTTACATGGGAGAACATTAGTTTTGCATTCATTCTATCGTATATCATTTCATTGCCATGATTACAATCCCCTCCATGCATCATCAACCAACTAAAGGGTATACCCTGCAAGCCTGCCCCCTACACTTCCCCCCACCCCCCAGTTTTCAGCACATAGTCGCTCTCCCTCTCTGGGGCCTGGAGGAAGGCAAGAGGGCCTGGAGGAAGGCAGAATCTCCAGTGAGTAGTATCCAATCTGTCTAGACGGAGCTGATAAAATAAAATGCCTATGGGTCTCTTGTGATACAATAGTG
>NW_006408531.1:19430487-19432242 GCF_000296735.1 Chrysochloris asiatica
ACTGGAAAAGAATGTGTATTGTGCTGTTGTTGGGTTGAATGCTCTGTACATATCTACGAGGTCCAGTTGGCTGATTGTGTTGTT
This sequence comes from Chrysochloris asiatica, assembly GCF_000296735.1. Lineage (NCBI taxonomy): Eukaryota > Metazoa > Chordata > Mammalia > Afrosoricida > Chrysochloridae > Chrysochloris > Chrysochloris asiatica. The sequence continues at coordinate 19,430,572 of NW_006408531.1, forward strand.
TAGTGCTTCTGTATCTTTGTTAAGTTTCTTTCTTGTTGTTCTATCCATTTGTGAAAGCGGTGTATTAAAATCACCCACAATTATTGTAGATTTGTCTATTTCTTTATCCAAATCTATTAATGTTTGCTTTATATATTCTGGAGCTCTTTCATTGGGAGCATAAATATGTATTATGGTTATGTCATCTTGTTCAGTTGTCCCTTTAATCCTGTGATAATGGCCATCTTTATCTATTATGCTAGGTTTTGCCTTAGAGTTTATTTTATCAGAGATTAGTACTGCCACTCCGCTTCGTTTTTTATTGCAATTAGCTTGGTATATTTTTTCCATCCTTTGACTTTTAATCTGTTTTATTCTCTCTGTGTAAACTGTGTCTCTTGAAGACAGTATATTGAAGGATCTTGTTTTCTTATCCCTTCTACCACCCTCTGTCTCTTAACAGGTGCATTTAATTCATTTACATTCAGTGTAATTATCAATGTTGTTGTTGTTGTGAAGTGTCATGAAGTCAGTTCTGACCCACAGCGAACCTGTATAGGGTTTCTGAGGAGCAGCTGGTAAGCTTGAAACGCCAACCTTGCACTTCAAACGGCTTTGCAGTCTGGCACATTTACCCACAGCACCACACCAGGACATGGATTAATTGCTGTCATTATGTTTGTTTTTTTGTGATGTTGCTGCTTTTTTGTTTAATGTGACTTCCTTTGCTGAGTTCATACTTTTATGTTCTTTCTTGTAAGTTTCCTCATAGTTTTAATGGTTCCATGTTCTTGGATTTTAATTTTCTTTGTATGTTGTGAAGTGTTAATTTTCTTTGAGGTTACCTTATATTCCATTGAGTTTTCCCTTCATTTAATGCAGTCTTTTTTATCCTACAATCTACCTGACCTTCTCACCATCTGGATCTCTGCTCCTACATGTTTACCTTCTTTCACATTGTAATTGTTTTGATCATAGAATGACCTCCCAGATTATCTGAGTTTATTCTTATAATTTTGTACTGGTCTTGACTCTTCCTTCTGTCAATTTAGTTCTGGGAGGTGCTGATACATATGCCAATCTCTGGTTGTTGTCTGTTCTTGTTGGATCTCAGTCCACAGAACTCCCTTTAGGATGTTTTGTAGCACAGTGTTGGGTTTGGCAAAATCCCTTAGATTCTTGGAATATTTTGATTACACTGTCATATTTGATTGAGTAATTGATTGATAGCTTTGCTGGATAAAGGATTCTTGATTGACAGTTTTTTGTTTTTATTTTTTCTTTCAGGATTTTATATATGACTCCCCACTGCCTTCTTGCTGGCATGGTTTCTGCTGAGAGATCCGAGCTTAATCTGACTTGCTTGCCTTTATAGGTAACACTTCTTTTCCCTAGCTGTGTTCAGGATTCTCTCCTTATCTTTGATTTTGGAGAGCTTGATTATGATATGTCTCAGTGATTTTCTTTTGAGATCTATCCTTCCTGGGGTTCGTTGGGCTTCTTGAATGTTTATCTTTTCATTTTTCAGGATGTTGGAGAAATTTTCTTCCAGCTGTTGTTCAACTATTTACTCTGTGGACTTGTGTGATTCTTCTTGTTCTGGAATGCCAATTATTCTTAAGCTATTCCTCTCCATGTTGTCCAACATGAATTTTAGACATTCTTCAGATTTTTAAAATCATTTTTCTATTT
>NW_006408531.1:19432342-19438237 GCF_000296735.1 Chrysochloris asiatica
TTACAAGTTTTCTATAATCATGTTTCCAGATATTCCTTTCTATCCCACTCAATTTTATAATAGTAGACAAGTGTCTATTTTATAATAGTAGGCAAGGGAAACCAATATCCATAAATACAATAGGCTTTTTGCAAAAACAATGAACCTCAATAGGGTGCTAAATTTAGGGGTAATTTGCTACAGGGCTACTCTTTAAGAGATAGATGGAACAATCTGCCTCTGTAAGGATCTATTCTGTCCATTGAAGTAACTATGAATCAGAATGGACTGAATAGCAATGGGTTTGTTACTTAGCAATAGATAATTAATATAATATTTTGGACAATGAAAAGAGAAGAATTAACACATTTGAATTGTGGTGTTGGTAAAGAGTATTGAATAAACTATTTACTGTAAGAAGAAACAAGAAATCAATCTTAGAAGAAATATAATTGGAATATTTCTTAGGAACAATGATAGCAAGATTTCATCCCTGGGGAAGAGCAATCACTAGAAAAGGACATCATGATTGCTAAAGTAGAAAGTGAAAGAAATATAAAAACCCTCAATGCTATGTATTGTCACAGGGGATCGACAATGTACTCAAACATTGAATGATTGCAAGAATAGTACAAGAGTGAACAATGTATTCTTCTGGTATACATAAGAACATCATGAGTTGGAATAATGCAATAGCAACTAACAACAACAACATATGGTGGGAAATAGTGTAACATATTTTTTCTTCTGTACAACTAAGTTTATACTTGAGAATTCATACCTGCATTATTTAATAAGCAAAAAATAAAATTATTATAAAACTAGATCTCACTACTTTTTAAATATAGTTTCATAGCTTGAGAGTCCTAGACTTTACATGCACTCTAAATTCAAATCTCTTACAATCACAGAACAGATGAGATGGACCATAGATACAAATAATCAGGAAGACCTTTTTTTCATCTTGATCCTAGGGCAAGACTGAAATATTCCTTGTCATCTCCCCGTGTTGCCAGGAAATTTGTTTCTCATCCATCATCTCAGTAAGGTTGTCTCCTGGCTTTGTGCAGAGGACTCAGACATCTATCACAAAGTACTCAAAAGCTTAATATCCTATCTACAAGGGCATGTAAAAGCCAAATCTTAGCCTGTTCATACTGGCAAATACCCCAGGCAACAGTCAAGTACTGCTCTGGTTTTCATTTTCCTCTTAGATTTTAACTTCCAGGGATTTATTTTATGCTTGTATGTTTGTATGCCTATATGAACATATGATGCACAGAAGTCTGAAAGCTCAGTTAGGCATTTGAATGAGTATTTGTTGTATTGTATCCAGCATTTCCAGCTAGCACAAAAGGATTTTCCAATTGTCTAATCTAACATGCTGCCAGAAATACTAGTCTTCTCTGGCTTACTTCACCTATTTTTTTCTACTCTATGGCTTCTGCTTACTTCTGATTTTAGCTTATTCAGAGTTTTGACTTTGCATGACCCCTGCTAACATATCTATTCTCTTTACCAGCTGTATAATCCAATGAAAGAGAAGGGCTTATCTTAGCTAATTATCATTGTTCCTCGATTAGGCAGAGCTTTACACAGAGGCCATCTTTATAACCACTGGTCAGACAGCACATGAGCTGTTCCAGGATCAGTTGTCCATCATTTGATTCCATCAGTTAAGAGCATAACAATGAGACCACTAATATACAAGACATGCTATATTAGCAGGATCTGTTAATGACGTGGTGGTGGTGGCTGTGTACCACCAAGTTGGTTCCAACTCATACAGACCCTGAATAAGATTTCCAAGGCTGTACATTTTTAAAGCAAAAAAAAGCCTTATCTTGCTCATGCTGAACAATTGGTAGATTTGAACTGCTGGCCTTGTGGTTAGCAATCCAACTCAAAATCCATTGTACTACGAGGACTCCTTGTTAATGAGGTAGGAGCAATAATTGTGAAAGACATTGTAATGGCCTATATCTCCTATTCCTACAATTAGAAAACCCAGTAACATCACTTATGCACCAACTGAGAAGTTCCAAAGTCAGTGTGATAAAGCTGTTCATTCTGTTTCAGCCTACTCCAAGCTGGTCCCTAGTGGTGTTTCCTCTTACCTTTCCAACATACACCCAGTCTTTTTCTCCAGTTTCACTTCAGTTTAGTGAAAGGCTTTTCTTAAATCGACATTTTCCCAACTTCTGTAGGTTTCTACAAATAATATGAACATGTTGATTCCTAGAACCCTAACGTTAGAAAGGATCTTAGAGATTATCTCTATGTAAAATTAATGAGAAGCAGGTGATCATTAAGTGCTAGCTTCTCAGTCCAAATATCAGGATTTTTTAGCCACAATAGTTGGTCAACACATGTTTGTTTCAACAATGATGAGATCATTATATATACCTACTATTAACATGTAATGTACAGCATCTATGAGTCATTTCTTTTTTTATTGTATAATGTGACTTGCATTATGATTATTTTGTATTCGGATTGAAATTTCTAAAATGGAAGCAAAATTATAAATCTGCAAATTCTTTAGTTGGAAGTTACAGGCACAGAATTTATGGGAAAGATATCAGAAGAGAGTGTCCAGAATTGATTGGAGAATAAAGGACAAGGCTTCAGAATGCACTGGAAACAACCAAAATGAAAGAAACAGAAATCATAGTTAGTGTCAGTGCAGGAGAGGCTGGTGAGGAAAGGAACCTATTCTTTTTCTGTAGAATAGGTTTGTCATGCTGCTGGTGGTTGTGTGCTGTCTTCACAGGAGCAGGAAACCTCATCTTTCCCCTTTGGAATGTTCCACTGGTATTTTCAAACTGCTGACCTTGAGGTTAGCAGCCTGACTCAGAACCACTATGTTACCAAAGCTCCTTGTCATGCTTGTTTCTGTTGAGTGCCATCAAGTCGATTCTGACTCACAGTGACCTTGAATAGGGTTTCCTAGACAAGATTGAAATGCTAAAGCAGGAACATCTGACTGATCCAGCTTAGACTTGGCTTAAAGATATAGTTGTTGTTAGGTGCTGTCCAGTAGAGAACCCATAGCGAACCTGCATAAGGTTTCCAAGGAGTAGCTTGGTGAGGTGCTGAACTTGCGGTTCAACAACTTTGCAGCCCAGCGTATCACAGCACCACACCAGGCCTCCAAAAAGGCATAAGACCTCTGATTATACCGCTAATGGTAGTTTTCAAAACAGAAAATAAATGGGGGGCAGGAGATAAAATAAAACAAAGTCAGTATCCACTACAGGTCACATCCTGAGAATGGCACGTAGTCCGTAAATTCTTGGCTTCTTTAAGTATATGGAGGAGTTCTGGTGTGGCGCTGCAGGAAAATGCACTGGACCGCAAGGTCGGTTTGAATGGCAGTTCAAACTCACCAGCTGCTCCTCAGAAATCTACACAGGGTCCCTATGAGTCAGAACTGAGTTAACAGCACTTAATAACATCAAAAGCATATGGACATAAGCTGAAAAACACTTCCACACACATGTTGTTGTTAGGTGCCACCAAGTCAATACTGACTCATAGCGACCCTATGGACAACAGAACCAAACACTGCCTGGCCCTGGGCCAGCCTCACGATTGTTGCCACACTTGAGGCCATTGATGCTACCACTTTGCCAATCCATCTCGTTGGGGGTCTTCCTCTTTTTCTCTGACCCTCCACCTTACCAAACATGATATCCTTCTCCAGAAACTGGTCCCTCCTGACAATATGTCCGAAGTATAAGAGACGAAGTTTGGCCATCCTGACCTCCAAAGAGTGCTCTGGCTGCACTTCTTCCAACACAGATCTGTTGGTTTTATGGACAGCCCATAGCACTTTCAATATTCTCCTCCAACACCATAACTCAAATGCATTGATTCTTCTATAGTCTTCCTTATTCACAGTCCAGCTTTTGCATGCATAGCAGCTTCAATAAGCAATGCACTTCTACCTATGCTTTCTTTCTCACTGGGAAGAGTAGCTAGAAAGACACAAAACACTAAGAACCAAGGATTTGTATAAAGCCCTTGGCCCTGAATTTCTTGGAAAATGTCAATGCTTTAAAAACATGTGTGGGATGTAGAATAACTCCTGATTCAAATTCAGAAGTTATGAAAAGAGGGTATGCACTCCATGAATATTCTTAAAGCAACAAGCACATACTTTGTACTAACTGAGTGCAAGAGTCATGATAAGATTCTGAAGGATTAGTATTGCCTACATTGCACCAGCATATTCTTGAAGCGCCAATGGATGGTTCCAGGCTGTTACTTGCCATCACCATTTTTAATATAGCAGGTGCAGCAATTGAACTCCTGCCACTGTCGCCCTTAAATGAAAACAAATAAACTGTTACCATGTCCTGGATGTGAGTGAAGTCATACTTACTTCTGTGAATCATATTTTGTGTTTATGACTCTGCAATGGTGAATTAGTCATTTAGACTTACTTAGTCTCTTCAAAATAGGAAATACTTGTGATGATGAATTAATATCCAGATATAATTTACATAGTCAAACAGCATCTAGAACAATGCCAATTACAATATTCAACTAACTACAAATATATATATTTATACCTTGTCACCAGAATCCCAAATGATCCTTGGAATTCCATGATGAAACTGCCTGCTCTTCTACAGAACAGTCATAATCAGGGGCAGATTTTCAAGTGCTAAACAAAACCAAGTGCTTGAGACAAGGCCTCAAAGAAAATGTAAATAGAAATAAATCATGTGAAATACACCTTTGAAATATCATATTCAAATTTTATAATTTGCCATTGGATAGAATGACAAATTATTACTTTTTTGATAAAATGTCAGAATTACATGACATACTGCATTTTTATAAACCACAACTACTGAAGACGCAAGCATGCTACTAGAAATACAAATGACTCTTTGAATCTGATGTTTGGTTAGCCCATAACAAGCACACACACTCACGTGTCCAGAAGTACGTATGTTCATCTCTTAGCTTGATTTCTCTATGCACTAGTAGTCACAGAAAGAATATAGAACCAACTTCCATGTGTATATTGTTATTGTTGCCGTGGTGGTGGTGGTGTGCTGTTGAATGTCTCTGATACTGTGAATCTGTATGAGAGCAGAAAGACTCATGTTTCTCTCACAGAGAGGTTGATGGATTTGAACAGGCAAACTGTGGCCTGGTGTGGAGTGGTGGCCACCTTGAGCTGTTATGAGTGGTTGTTGATAGAGCAGTAGGTGCAGGACACAGCTGGAGGCTGGCAGCAAGGGGACATAATTTTTCCTTGTTCTGTGCCCTCTTGGTAGCTGGAGGTATAATCAGTCCCTGCCTTACCAAATCAATGGTCAGTGGTACCCTTTCCTGTGTATCCTCCACTTTGCCTGGGGTCAGGTGCCTGACATAGCATCCCTGCTTCTTGAAGCACATGAACCTACACAAACAGTGAACAAGGAACTAACTGTGATCATACCTCTAGTCTCTATCACATCCATGAAGAGAGAGGTGATGAGTACCTGAGAACACACCAATATATAATCATCAATTACATACAAATACAGCATCACGATGTCTCAGAGAAAACAGCCAATTTCAGTTTACACAAGACAGAGTGCTTCAAACAAGTCACTAAACTACAGACTCAGAAAAAATATAACACCAGAAATGGTATAATTTGTTGTTGTTGTTAAATGCCATTGGACCTATAACAATCCTATATAGGGTTTCCAAGGAGCACTTGAATCACTGACCTGCAGTTCAAACAACTTTGCAGTCTGATGCATTAGCCCACAGCACCACACCAGGACTCCAGAACTACCTCATAAGGAATCTAAAAGAATGTTAATTAGGAAACTACAACATATTTAGAGAAAGATCAAGAAAACTATAGATGAAACCAAGGAAAACAGACACAAGTATGCAAAAATTCAG
>NW_006408531.1:19444557-19449884 GCF_000296735.1 Chrysochloris asiatica
GCCAGCTCTTGAGCTGACTATAGCTTTAAATGCTGAGAGTATCTATGCGCGTGCATGGCAGAAGAACCCACCAGTGGTGGGAGTGGGGGGTGTCCACTCACTCAGGCACCCCCTCTAGTCACCAGAATGGAGGTGTGCAAACAGTGGGGGACCAATGAATAGATACCAAATAATAATAATAATAATCAGAACAAAGCAAAACCGACAAAGTGTATTGTCCACCTTTGCTCCGAGGTTCCCGCGGTGCTATTCCGAGGTGGGTCTGCTCCCCTGTTTGCTCTTCCTGTTTGGTCTTGCCCAAGTTGTCAGTTCTGGGATGCTGAGCCTGGCAGATTCAAAAGTACATGATTTCTTACTTCTGCAGATTCAAAAGTATGTACTTTCTTATTTCTGCTACTAGCTATAAGGTCCACTAGCTATAAACCTTCAAACTTTTAAAATATTGCTACCTATGTGATTCAGAGTTTGGGAGCTCTGTCCTGAACTTGCTTCACCTGGTAATCTGTGGGTTTTCTGAGGGTGAACTTCACTACATGTCTGCCCTATCAGCCATCAAGCCCCACCTCCTAATTTATTTTTAAAGACCTAAAGCAATAATATTTTTTCCAATATAATTGACATCTCCTAAAGAAATAATTGTCATAGTCATGTCTTTAATTAAGTTTAGAAGATAATGAGATGCTAGAATAGTCAAGTTTGTTTGCCTTCAAGAAAGAACAAATTCTAATTTTAGAAAGAAGAAAAAAATATTATAAAATTTGAAATGATTCTTTCTCCTCTTGAAACTACAGGATGAGTAACCCAGTTCTTCAGCAAATAATCTGCAGAAAGTTTGAATAGGAAGGAAAAACAATCAATAAATTAAAATGGGAAAAGACTCAAGAGAGACCTTGACCAAATACAATATGTAGACTTTGATTAGATCCTAATAGTGGCATTGTGGGTTAATGAGCCCAACTGTTCACCAGCTGCTCCTCAGAAACCCTATTCAGGATTGCTATGAGTTGAAATCAACTATATGTCACTTAGCAAATAACCAATAACAATTCATAAAAACCTGAGGAGGTAGTCAGAGAAATATAAACACTGGTTGAATATTTGATGGTATTAAAAAAATCTAGTCAATGGTATTGTGACTATGTTGAAAGATATCTAAGAGTATCTTTTAGCAATACATACTAAGGTATGAGTGAAGTGATATGAGGTCTGTAACTTGCTTCATAATAATACACTGGTGGAGGCACAGGGATGGAGATGAAACAAGACTGACCATGTTGTTAAAGCCAATGGATGAATAGTTAGGAGTTCATTTCCCTATTCTATTTATTTCTGTAAATATTTGGAGTTAAAAAAGAAAACGTTACTTTGTTTTCTCGAAGCATCCTTTGAACTGTGGCATCGATTATCTTGATGATTCAACTGAAACATTCATTCAATGTTTTTTATATAAAACCTTATTAGTATCTAGATAGCCAGTTCTGGTGTGGTGCTGTAGGATAAGCATTTGACCATAAGGTCAGTTTAAACCGCAAGGTCAAACTCACCAGTCACTCCTCAGAAACCCTGTACACGGTCGCTATGAGTTGGAACTTACTTGATGGCACTTAATAATAGCAACAACAATATTCAGTTCACTTTTTAACAAACTGCACTTCCCCTCCATAGAAGTTCAACGCACACAGCTATCCATTTTTTTCCCTGATTACTTCAAAATTATGTTGTATGGTCATACCACAAGAGAAAAACTGCCTCAAGTTTTAATCTTTAAATCAGTGATCCAACACTTTCAAATTTCTTCTACTATGGCTATTCTGAGATGAAATAATATTTATAATGAGTTTTTGCATGAGATATAGCTATGTTTCTTCTCAGGCTGAAGGGAGTGACTTCATTTTGAGCCCAAGTATTTTAAATCACATGCACTGATGTCTCAATTTTTTAAATAACCATTTAACATAATATTTTAATGTAGATAATTTATGAAATATTAGTTGCACATTTCTCCAGACACTGGAAAGAAATGGCATTTAGAGTCTTTTCCTATGATGATATTATGCCATTCTAGATCTTTTCTCTGTAAAATTGCTTCTCCTTTTAGTATCTGTTGTAAATTTCATGATTGATTGCAGATATTTGTCCGCAGGGCCCAAAGCCCTTATACTTCTTTCTTGTGTTGCATTCTTTATTAGGTCACCCAAAAATAACAGTGCCAAAAGCTGTTATAAAGACAGACATTTAGAGGAATTTTAGGGTAAAGCTCATGAAAAGCAAATAAAAAGAAGGAGCCACATAATATTCCCTGCTTAGAGTTTCACTTTCTCTGAACTCTAAATATTCCTCTTTTTATAACATGAGTAAAAGAGAGGGTAAATTAAACCTTCTTACCACTATTAAACATTACAAGTTACAGATGTATTTCAACTAGGCATCATTAATATGTCATAAATTATCTAAATTCTCTTTCCCTTTTTAGGAGCTACAGAGAAACCTCAAATACACACACACAAACACAGACAGCAAAATGGCAATTTATATCACTTAATAAAATTCTCCAATATTTTCACTTCCTTGCACACTAAAATAATGGGCTTGTGACATGCAAGTGTAAATTAAATCTATCATCTCATCTGATGGGAGTATCATCTCATGGCTCCTTTCACTACCATCCAAGAGGAAGAGCCAGGAAAGGAGTATGTCCTTTGGATCTAGAGATCTCTGTGCACTGAACCTCCTCAACCCAGGGGCAGAAAGTTGTGACACTGGAGGTGTGGCAGAGATGCAGCAGCAGAACCAGGAACCAGAGCACAAGAGAGAGTGGTAAGTTTCCCAGTCCACAGAGCAAGTAATGAAGAGTGCCTTTGGCAGGAGGCTTGCTTGCAGTGTGGGGTGTGTCCATGCACTTAATTGGGGAAGTTAGGCTCACTAAGCTATGTAGCTAGAGCGAGTGCCTTCAGGCTGAGGCTTACAATGGAGTGGTGTGCCCATGAGCATTTATCAGCAGTCCTAAAAGAACTTTGTAACATTGGCCAGATTGAGAGTGGCCTGTTTGGGGCACAGCTGAGGAGAGGCTGTCTGACTGGAACTTGGTCCTGAGCATTTCTGACCCCAAACTACAACCTGTTAACTTCCCTAATAAATCCTGTAACTGCATGGTGTCTAAGCACTGCATAGTCATTGCAGTAGATTATCTAACCTAGCTAAACTGAGAAGGCTTTGCAAAGGATGGTTTGGTGCCATATTTTGCAGTCTGGGTAAGAAAAGAGGGGTGATTGTTAACAGGGCTTATTATGATTGATCAATTTTGCCATCTTGTTGGGTATAAAATGAGCCATCTCAGAAGCAGAAGGTAGGGAGCTCACTATCAACACGAAAATAGAGACAGGAATGGAGTGCATCCTTTGGATTCCAAAATTCCTGCTCGTTAAACCTCCTCCACTCAGGCACTAAAGGAGTAGCAGAGGAGTGGAAGAAAGCACCAGAACCAAATCCCAGAGGAAGAGAACCATGGCCTTCCCAGCTCACACAGTGAGACTAGCCTTTACTTGAGAATGGGATGCCTCTAGGCACCTAATTGTGGTAGTTCGGTTTGCTGACTCGCAGAGCTAGAGCCAGGTGCCTTCAGGCTGAGATTTATGGTGGAGTGGTGTGTCCTGTGAGAATGTAATCAGCAGCCCTGGAAGACATTAGTAACATTGCCTTGGAAGAGCAGAGCAGAGGCCGGACAAAGGACCAAAGACCAGAGAGAGACCTGCCTGTGGGCACTGCAGAGGACAAGCACTACTGACTGAAAGAACTGTGCACTGAACATTTCTTAACCTGAATTATAACCTGTTAAGGAGCTCTGGTAGCGTAGTGGTTATGAATCGGGCTGCGAACCACAAGGTCAGCAGTTCGAAACTACCAGCTGCTCCCTTTCAAACGAATCGGGCTGCGAACCACAAGGTCAGCAGTTCGAAACTACCAGCTGCTCCGCGGGAGAAAGATGAGGCTTTCTATTCCCGTAAAGATTTACAGCCTCGGAAACCCTGTTCAGGGTCGCTATGGGTCGGAACCGACTCGACGGCACTTAACAACAACAAAACTTCTCTAATTAAAGAGCACCATAGCTTAATATGGCACTGTAGATTAATGCGCTGGACTGCAGAGTTGTTTGAACTGCAAGGTCGGCAGTTCAAGCTCACCAGCTGCTTTTCAGAAACCCTATACAGGGTTGCAATGGATCAGAACCAACTCAAAGGAACTTAACAACAACAAGTAACTTAGTGGGTTCTGAGTTAGGCTGCTAACCTCAAGATAGCCATTCAAAACTGCCAGCCGCTCCTTGAGAGAAAGATGAGGCTTTCTACTCCCATAAAGATTTACCGCCCCAGAAATCCTAAAGGTTCCCAATGAGTTGGAATCAACTCCATGGCACATAACCATCACCACCATAATCTCATCCATCAGAATAGCTAGATAATTATGAATCTTATTAACAACTGAAGAACAAAAGTTAGCGCTGCTCTAGTCTCCAGTTCCAGGAGGAAGGCCAAGGAACAGAGCATGCATCAACATGATATAAACAGAAGGCTCCTTTCTTAGCTAGAAATGTATTAAGATTTATCACCCAAAAATCCATTTGTAAGGACTAAAATCATTGGATTAAGTACAATTTTCATTTGGTAAGACCAATAAATGTAACTAGTCTCGTAACTCTCTTTATAGCATTATAAAACAAATAAATCAGAAGTAAAAAAGATGGCATGAAGGTAGAGAAGGTATGATGACTTTTAAATTTTTTGTAACTGTGTCATTGTATAGATGTGAGGGAGCTTCAAAAAGTTCATGGAAAAATTCCATTATGTTTTCATTCTATTTTTCCACGTACTTTCTGAGGCCTCTTTGTATATTGAGCTATCTGGGATAACATCCTTCTACAAATTATAAAGGAGCATACACATGGTGAGTGTGCTGGACCAGGGATTCCCTGCTCATGCTAGAATATCACTCAGCAGAGACGGGAAAGAGAAGCATGTTTAATAATCACACTCAGCAAAAACCAGAAATTGTCTCCTGACTTTTTATTTTTCATAATGGTTTGGATTTTAGAATTCTTACAACATTAAACTAATTTTCCATTCTAACTGTATTTCTTATGCTTATTATATATTAGAAATTATTGTAAACACTTCAGTAATCCATGTCCTTTACCTGCTCTATGAGAAGGTATTATTATTATGCTCATTTCACTTGTGAAGGAGCTCTGGTAGCGTAGTGGTTACGAATTGGGCTGCGAACCTTAAGGTCAGCGGTTCGAAACTACCAGCTGCTCCGCGGGAGAAAGATGA
>NW_006408531.1:19449984-19451868 GCF_000296735.1 Chrysochloris asiatica
AATCTGCTAGAGGAACAATCAGAAAAAAGAACAAAAACTCCAAAAATGTCTAAGATTTATGTGGAACTATCAAGAGGAATAAGTTATATGTGGTGGGAATTCCAGAACAGGAAGAGACAAATAAAATAAAATACAACAGAGAATGTTCTTCAAGACTTCTTGGAAGAAAACTTTCCTAATATCATGAAAAACAAAAAGATAGCTATTCAAGAAGTTAAAGAAGCTTCAAACAGTATACCACACCAGGACTCAAGATATACCCCAAAAGAAAAACATCAAGAGATATTACAATAAGCAAACTTTCCAAAATCAAAGACAAGGAAAGAATCCTGAGAGCTGCTCAGGAAAACAAAAACTAAGTTCTGATTTCTCAACAGAAACCATGCAGGCGAGAAGAAAATGAAATTATATATTTCAAACTCTCAGAGAAACAAACTGCCCACCAAGGATCATATATGCAGCAAAACTGTCCATCAAACATCATGGTGAAATTAGATAATTTTCAGACAAAAAATAATTAAAAGAATTTGTAAAAATCACAGCAAACTTAGAAAAAATACTAAAGGGAGTTGTTTGAACATAGAACCAATAACAGCAGAAACAACCTGTAACTAACATGTATGACAGTATCACTTAGATTCAACCCAGATGTAGATTGTAGATTCAGTCTTACAGACCTGTAAGATCACCTAGATTCAACAGTATTACCTATATTCAATCCAGATGTAAATGCCTTCTTAATTCATTTTTTAAAATTTTGGTTTTTCTTTACACAGTCTCTAGCTATACAGCATCAACTCTGTCTCTCCAGTCAGATTAGTTCTCTCAGCTGAGTAATGAAATCAACAGAAAGCAGTCTTTTCTAGGAATGTGATGTTCTGGTTTTGTTCCTTTGTGTTCTTCTTCTCAAGATATTTTGCACATACAGAACCTGTTTGTGTTCATGAGATCTCAGATGTTTCAACTAAAGGAAGTGATTTGAGGAAACAAAATTATAGACCAATATCCCTCATGAACATAGATGCAAAAATTCTCAACAAAATCCTTGCCAACAGAATCCAGCAGCACATCAAAAAGATAATACATCATGAGCAAGGGAGATTCATGTCAGGGATGCAAGGATGGTTCAACATTAGCAAAACAATCAATGTAATCAACCATATAAATAAGAAAAAAGAAAAGAACTACATGATCATATTGATTGATGCATAAAAGGCATTTGACAAAATCCAATGTCCATTCATGATAAAAACAATAACAAAGTAGGAATTGAAGGGAAATTCCTCAACATAATTAAGAGCATATATACAAAACCAACAGCCTACATTACTCTCAATGGAGAGAAACTGAAAATCTTCCCTCTGTGAACAGGAACCAGACAAGGATGCCCTTTGTCACCACTCCTGTTCAATATTGTGCTGGAAGTCTTAGCAAGAGCTATACCAAAAGACAGAGAAATTAAAGGCATACCAATTGTAAAAGAGGAAGTAAAAATCTTTCTATTTGCAGATGATATGATGCTATAGATAGAAAAACCCAAAGACTCGGTAAAAAAGCTACTAGACCTAATTGGAAGATTCAGCAAAGTGGCAGGATATAAGACCAACATACAAAATTCAGTTGGATTCCCTCTATATCAAAAATGACAGCGCTGAAAAGGACATTAGGAAAGCAATACCATTTACAATAGCCCCCCAAAGGATGAAATATCTAGGAATAAATGTAACTAGAGAAACAATGGACCTATAGAAAGAACACTACAAAACACTACTACAAGAAACCAAAAGATGCTTACAAAAAAGGAAGAATTTACCATGCTCCTGGATAGGAAGACTTAACATTGTGAAAATGTCAATACTGCCCAAAGCAATTTACACATATAAT
>NW_006408531.1:19463743-19472474 GCF_000296735.1 Chrysochloris asiatica
CGGACCCGACTCGATGGCACTTAACAACAACAACAACAACAAGATTGGGATACAGAGGTTCTTTACTAGGCCCCAGAGTCACAACCCTATAATATCTTGCCTTTGAAAAGAGAAGAATAATCTACATGAAATAATTATAATCAATAAATATAAGCAGCTGTATTAAGTGCCACCAAGTCGGTTTTGACTCAAAGCAACCTGTGTAGGGTTTCTGAGGCTTTAATTCATTTTGGAAGCAGAAAGCCTCATCTTTCTCCCAGAGAATGGCTGGTGGGCTTAAACTGCCAACCTTGTGGGTTGCAGTCCAGTGCTCATCCTGTGGAGCCACAATAAACAGCTATATGTACACAGAAATGTGGGAAATGAATGCATTAGAAAGGTGTTTTATTCATGGAAAAATATTCATAATATTTAATCAAGATAAAAATAAAATGATATATTCACATCTGTCATTTAAATCAGAGGAAAAATTCTTTTTAAACTGCACAAAGACAGTACAAAAAAGAAATATGATCGAGGGCATTTTATGAGTTAATGAAATAAACTAAGATAAATCTAAAATTCATAGCTAAGACAAAGGAAATAAAGTCCCTGAGAATGTCCTGCCAACATACTTGGGGGGATTTTTCTTTGACACAGTGCTATCTCAGGATGCAGCATCTGGAACTCAAAATGCAGGTAAAACCCACGCAAATAGCTGTTATTATGCACCATTAGGCGTCCTGGTGTAGCGTTGTGGGAAGATGCACTGGAGAGGAAAACCGGTTTGAACCCCAAGGTCGGCGGTTCAAGCTCACCAGCTACTCCTCGGAAACCCTATACGGGGTCCATAAGGGTCAGAACTGACTTGATGGCACTGAAAAACAACAACAGGTGTCACTAAGCTGACTTCCACTCATAGCAACCCCATGAGACAGAGCGGAATTACTGCTAGGTAGGTTCAGAATTGTCATCCTTTCAGTTAGCTTTCCAAATAACTAGCAAGTTTGTATTTCTTATGTAGCATAGTGGTTACAAATCGGGCTTCCATCCTCAGGTCAGTAGTTCAAAACTACCAGCTGTTCTGCAGGACAAAGATGAGGCTTTCTGCTCCAATACAGGATTTACAGGCTCAGAAACCCCATACAGAGTAGCTATGAGTCAGAACCGACTCCATGGCATACCACCACCACCACCATGAACCAAGAGCTGTACTTTATTATATTATTAGTAGTAAGTAATGCTTTCATTGTTACTACTAATGCTGAAATATCAGTTTCTACCCTGTTGTGGTTCAAAATTAGTATTAAAGGACATAAGGCAAGTTCTTCAGGAAAGGTAAGGACAGACTGACTGGAGAAAACAGACTGGGCTGAAAAGCACGTAAGAAAGTGTGTGAAGGCAGTGATTCCATTGCCACATAGGAGAGAAGCAGGCCAGAGTAGGTACTACTCCTGAGCATGAAGGCTTCCTTTTCACGGTGAAAAGTAGTTCCCATAGTGAAAAGTTGTAAAGAAATGTATTATGGCTGCTAATAAACACTTTTTAATTTTTTTCCTTTTAATGAAGGGCAGAATAAAATGCTGCTTTTTTAAATGGTAGAATTTAAACTTACGAGAAATTTCTTGGCTGTAAGAATTTTAAGGCTCCCCAAAAGAATAGCAATGTAAATTATGGATTCATCTACTCCTTGTACTTTTATGATTGAGGGGAAATGACGTTATTTAGCCTGCTTAGAAACAGAGGATAGATTTGATGAGTTCACAAGTTTCCTTCATGCTGTTGGAATTTGGATTCCTATAGGGAAGAACACATACAGTTCTATTAATAAAATTTTTGGTTTATCCTCAAATCGTTGAAAAGATTTAACTATATCTGAGTGACAGCATATGTGTACATGAGCTCATTGTAAAATCTTAAACATGCTTATATCAAAATCATTGTTGTTGTTATGTGCCGTGGAGTCAGTTCCAACTCATAGCGACCCTGTACAGGGTTTCCGAGACTGTAAATCTTTACGGGAGCAGAAAGCTTCATCTTTCTCCCACGGAACACATATGAAAATGTATTTCTTTCATATAGTATCTGCCATAATTGGAAAATTTAGCCCTAATGTATAACTAACACGAAGGTGAAGTTTCAAATTACTGATGAGGTCTCTCTGTCTCCTAAAAAGTAGTATCAAGAGTACCCCTGTGTAGTTTAAAATCAGGAAAGGTATGATTCAGAGTTGTATCTTTACACCACACTTATTCAATCTGTATGCTGAACAAATAACCCTAGAAACTGGACTACATGAAGAAAAATTCAGCTTCAGAATTAGAGACTGATTAACTCCTGCCATATGCAGATGACACAACTTCACATAACGAAAGGGAAGAGGACTTGAAGCAAGACTTCCATCTTCAGTATGGGTTATATATATCTCAACATAAAACAAAAGTCCTCACAACTTGGTCAGTAAGCAACATCATGATAAAGGGGGAAAAAAATGACGTTGTCAAGGATTTTATTTTACTTGGATCTACAAGAAGCACCCATGCAAGCAGCAGTCAATAAATCAAGTGACATATTGCATTCAGCAAATCAGCAACAAAAGACTTCTTTAAAGTATTAAAAAGCAAATATATCACCTTGAAGACTAAGGTGCAACTTAGTCTTGGTATTTCAAAGCCATGGTATTTCAATCACTCTTATATATGCAAAAAGCTGTGTAATAAATAAGGAAGGCCAGAGAGGAATTAATGCATTTGAGTTACAGTGTTGGTAAAGAATACTGAATATATCTTAGACTGCCAGAAGAATGAACAAATTTGTCTGGGAAGAAATACAGCCAGAATGCTCTTCAGAAGTGAATAAAGCATGACTTTGTTTCATCTACTTTGGAGATGAGCACCATGATTGGTAAACTAAAGGGCCAAGAGAAAAGAGGAAGATGCTCAGAAAGATGGATTGACACAGTAGATGCAATAATGGATCCAAGCCAGCAACAATATGAGGATGGCATAAAATTGGATGGTGTTCCATTCTGTTTTAATAGGCTCACTAAGAGTAAAAACTAACTTGGTGATGCCTAACAATAGCAGGTGCCCTTTTTAGATGTGCCCATTCATCATGATCTGATGATAAAATGTGTTAGATAAACATGATTGACAGACAACCATCTTTATCCTTTATTTGCTGGAGGTCAGCTCTGGTGGAAACTAATGCTTTTTTAATTAGCTGTTAGAGGATTGAGTTTCCTTTGTGTGAACTGCATGCGGCTGTAGCTCTGAACCAGTATCCAAAGTGCATGTATCTTATGCCTTCAGTGCTCAGTAGAACTCAGATGACTGAAGAACAGTCATAAAAGATTCATATTGAAACTGTTTTATAAAAATTTGCACAGCTGGCAAAAATAAGAGAGAAAACATACTTGAAATAACAGAGTGTTCAGAAGGGAAAATGAGTGACATTTTAAAAGGCTATCTTGGCAAATAGTGGCTGCAAAGAGAGAACTGTTTTGTCGCAATTCTTTTGCTGCAAAAATAAAATAGAATAAACATAATTTTTTAGCTGTAAGGTGCAAAATATAATTTCCCTCTGAGGAATTGGTCCTTCCATTTAAAGGTAAAATAAACCCCTGAAACATTCTTGGTTTGGCAGAGTTTGCAAGAAAAGCAAAGCAAGCATTCGTGACTAATTCATTGGCACTGTACTTCTTCCGCATCTTTTGTGAGGCAGGATGTTCACTTCAGAAAAAAAGCTGATGATTTTTACTCCTAAAACAATTAATTCAGCAATACGTAAAACCACCGTGAAATAGAGAAGGGGTGTACACAAAATGTTAATACATATTCAAAACACATGCTCTTTATTTAAATGTAAAATGCTTTCAAGCTTATAATGTGAATTTTTAAGCAGTGTATAACTATGACAATTCCGTATGATGATCTAACATAAAAGTTGATGTTGTGTTAATATAGGAAAATGCATTTTTTTACCTTATGAATTTTAAAAAATCAAAATAATTATCATAGTGGTTATGAGTCAGACTGTTAACCTCAAGATTAGCTGCTCGAAACTACCCCGGCTCTGCGGGAGAGAGATGCGGCTTTCTCCAGAGCTCAGAAACCCTATACAAAGTTGCTATGAGTCAGAACCAACTCGAGGGGACATAATCACCACCAATGCAAAAATAGTCTCGTTCAGTGTCTGAACTGCCTTATCATTCCTTCATATGTTTTTTTCCTCTATTTTTTTTCCCATTAAAATATAATACAATATATATTGTGAGCTCTGGGGCCAGACTACTTGGGCTTGAATCCTAGCTCTGCTATTTACCAGTTCTGTGATCTTGGGTAATTTATTTAGGCTTCTATGGTTTCAGTTTGCTTATCTTTAGAATGGCAGATAAAAGTATTCTTATTTATTGAATTGTTCTAAGGAAAAATGAGTAGATACTTAGGGGTTCTTTGCAATGAAAGCCATTTGAGTGCTGTGGCTGTTATAAGTGGTATCCATTCATAAAAGATGTATGTTCATCAAATAGAATTCTGCATTAAATAAAATTGCACTGTTTAAATAATATAACCAACATTAACAACATGGATCTGGTGGTACAGCCGTGAAGTGCTCAGCTGCTAACCAAAAGGTTGGCAGTTTGAACCCACCCAGTGGCTGTGCTGGAGAAAGGCCTGATGATGTCCCTAAAGATTACAGCCTGGTGTAGTGCTGCGGGTTAATTTTGAACCGCAAGATCAACGCTGCTCCTGGAAAACCCTGTGCTGTGGGTTAGAACTGACTCAATGGCACTTAACAACAATAACAACTCTGGTACGTGGGATTACCATGAGTTGAACATTGACTTGATGGCATTCAACAGCAACAATGAATCAATATTTCCTTTTGTTTCCTTTGCTCATGGTCTCTCACCTTATGATCAAAGTATGGGGTATATTTAAAGGAAAGAGGAGCAAAGTTCCCTTAGGACACTGATGATATCCATCTCAAATGAAAGCCTTTAATAAAATTCCCACACAATTTTAATGGAGAGGAAAGAGGGGAGAACTCCACTGCCTGTCTTATCAAAAGAATTACCTCATTCAAAATTAATTTTCAGAAAATTAATCTGTTCATAATACACATTGTTTCTCTTTAAGCAAACACTAACCCCCAAAAGCAGATAGTTCATTTTGAGAAATGACTATAAGGTCAGATGAAGTATACAGTCTTTTAAAATCAAGGATGAGATGGTTTTAGGACATGTCCCAAGATGTAGCAGCTTTGGTAGATGCTAGGCAGTATGTTCACAATTTCAGACAGATAAAAACAGTCTGTACAATCTGAAACAAGGACTTGATTTTTTTCAGCCTACTAGGGTTGATTTTTTCCCACAAAAGGGCCATAAGGGCTGTAAAAAATAAAAGTCTGCATCTAAAATTTGTTTACCACAGTTTTACCAGGCCATAGAATCTGCAATGTGTCTGGTTGTGAGGATGGGTAAGCAAAGCACTACACCAATCACACAGTTTCACAATGGATATTATTTCATACATTTACACAGTTTTAGGTAATACAAGGAGCCGTGGTAGCACAGTGATTGAAGCGGGCATTTCTAACCAAAAGGTTGCCAGTTTGAACCACTAACTGCTCCTCTGGCATAAAATGTGGCAGTCTGATTCCATAAGATTTACAGTCTTAGAAATCCTATAGGAACCTTGGAAACCCTTGGAACCAATTTAATGGAAGGGGTTTGATTTTTTGGATGGTTTGGCCAATACACGGCATTTTTGCTTTAATTGTGCATGTATAAGAGTAGTAGCCAAGAGTTATGGGTAAAGAGAAGGATTAAAATGAGTAGCAAAGAACCAATTTGTATGCAACACTTACTATGTTCCAAGTACTGTGCTGTGTAAAACCCTCTGTCATTGAGTGATTCCCTACTCATGGTGACCTAGATAGTTTCCACACTGCAAAACCTTACAAAAGGAGACAGCCTCATCTTTCTTTCAAGGAGATGCTGGTGGATTTGAGCCAACAACCTTTCGGTTAGCAGCTTAATCCACAGTGCCACCAGGAATCCTTAAATTCATTATATATTATCTCATTTGATGAACTGGATGAAAACAAAATTAGAAATGAAAGACTAGAGGAGGATTAGAGATTACAAAAAATTAGCTGTTTTGATCTACTGGTATATGAATACCTAATTAAACAGTTAAAATTCTCAATTGGGAGTTGTTTGTTTGTTTTTTAATGTACCTCTTCTGCTCTGGGTTTTGCTATTATGGTTCTCTTTGCTCCATGTTCACTCAGCTCCAAATATTAGTGAACATATCAAGCTTAAAATGCATTGCTTTGATTAAAAGAAACAAGCAAATTTCTATTGATCATTTCTTTTGCTGAGATTGAGTTTTGAAAGAAAAGCTTTGCTGACTTCATTTTCCATCTCATTAAAGTACCAGGTGGAAAAGGGTTTGCTAAAATTTACAAACAAATGCAGCATTATGAGTCTAATTAGCTGTAAGAATACCTGCATAAATGGAATCTGTTGGACACAATTAGCTGCCCTTCCCCCCTTACTTATATAATAATCCTGGCTTTCAGAAGACTAATCACTATACACCATCTACACAGCATCTAATTTCCTCATCAAATTTCTTTGCTGGATTTAGCCATGCTTGTCAACGTCCCAGCTCCCTCTTCAATAACTGGTTTATTCTTAGTGTCTTGCCAACAAACATTCCTATGAGCAAATCCATGAAAGAATCAAGTCCAAATTTCTTTATCGCTCTGTCTTTCAAGAAGGGTTCTCTGCTCACACTCCTGGGAAAGGTCACAGGTAATTTTGGCTGGTCACTTTAGGGTGGCAGGATTGCAGCAAGCACATTGGCTCTTTTGTTCTAGCATCCCACTGACCACCAAAGTCGACCACAAGCTAAGGTGAGGCCATTTAGAGAAGAAAATAGGCCATGATGGGAGTAAGTGCACTCTGCTAGGTCTCTCTTTAAGCACAAATTATGGTGCTAGTATTCAGTTTCAGAACAAACGCAGCTTTCTGCAGCTTTCTGTACGCAAGTTGGTCTTTATTACCTAAGGACTCGGTTTTGCTCAATGCTTATATGAAGTTTCAAGGTCACTTTTTCTAATGAAGAAAGGCATCAGAGAAGAAAGGAAAGCTAAATCTTTTTCATGTTAATTTCATCATTTTACAATGGAAATTTCATTTAAATCTCTCCAGGAGGAATCTTATTAAAATGTCTGCCTATCTAGATTTGTTGCTGTTGGTAAGTACCATGGAGTCCTTTCCAACTCAGAGTGACCCTACACACGGGTTTCCGAGGCTGCAAATCTTTAAGGGAGCAGAAAGCCTCATCTTTCTCTTGCAGAACAGCTGGTGGTTTCGAACTGCTGACCTTGAGGTTAGCAGCCCAAATTGTAACCACTACTCAAAACAAAAGTGGACACTCAGTAAATTACAGAAATGCATAACCACTATACTGACCATTTCTAGGATGGTTTTGGCCTATGGTGCTAATGATAAGTTTAAGGACATTTTTTTTTTTTAAGGCAATATTTCTTTTTTTTAAGCTAAGCATTAATTATCGAGTTTGTTTCCACTCAGAACAACCCTGTTTATGGTTTCCAAGGAGTGGCTGATGAGTTTGAACCATCAACTCTTAGGTTAGCAGCCCAGTGTTCATACAGGACTCCATACCCGGACTCCATTCTATGTCCACAAATAAGTTGGCCATAGTTTCAAAACTGTGGTCTAGATTCTGTTATTAAATAAGCTTCACTTTGAACAAATTAGATTTCCTCTCTCCTTCCACTTAAATGACTAAGATAAATTCTCCCATTGCTCTCCAAAGCTAATGAAAGCTCTAAGCAGCACTTTTCAGTCTCTTAACAGCTCCCTGTGTAGCAGTATCCCTAGTGTCTACCCACTAGATTTCAACATCAACTCCCAAGTTGAGACAGAGTCTTCATACATTTTAAATGTCCCCTGGAGGAAAAAAAATGTCTATGGTTGGGAATCACTGCTTTAAGCATATGTTTGGAGTGAGAGGAGCAATTTTAATCTTTACAATTAAAATTGATATTCCCCAGTCCCCTTTTTCATGGCTTTCAAAGACATCAGCCAAATTGAATGAAAATCTTATTTTGCTCAAAGACAAACCAAGTTTACCCAATTGAACTACTATTTACTGAGGACCTACCATTCATTAACAATCCTAGATTAGACTGGAGACTTCTGACATATGAACCTTAGAATGGTAACTCTGTGTAGCTGGATGTTCTTGCCTATGAAACACATCAGTGCAACAACCATCATCTACCATTTGTCTTTAGGAAGAAAGGAAATGCTGATGTGATTCAAATCCATCCATTTGTAGCAAAGATGGTCTTTCACGGAGATAGGGCCTGTACCATGTAGAATACTTCCTGGATCAATAAGCGGCTCTTGTTCTTCAAAGACAAGAAATAAGAATGAGATGTTGAAGGGAAAAAAAGTTTGATGAATCAAATAAACTCTTTCTTACTATTCTACAATATCTTTTTCAATTTTACACATTTGTTATTGTTGTTACGTGCTATCAAGTTGGTTTGACTCACAGCGACCCTGTATAGGGTTTCTGATTATGTTAGTTACAAATAAAAAAAAAAGACTGGCTAAATTTGAGCCAGACCAGTAGTTTGCAGACCCTTATTCTAAAACAGGGAGCTCTTACCTAGAACAGTGACGACAGCAGAGACTGTGGCAGAGGCA
>NW_006408531.1:19474449-19508161 GCF_000296735.1 Chrysochloris asiatica
AGTTGGTTCCAATTCATAGCAACCCTGAATTGGGCTTCCGAGGAGCAGCTGGTGAGTTTGAACCACTGGCCTTGTTGTTCAAACTGACCTTACAGTCCAGCGCATTAACACACAGTCCCACCCAGGTCTCCAGGCTACTAGTCAATTCTTGTCACATGGCCCTCTCCAGGCCATCTCCTAGCAGGGCAGCCGACTCTTCAACATCAGCAGAAGACTCTTTCTGACCTTAGTACTAATATATATATATATATATAGTGTGTGTGTTTTTAGTGCACGTTTATACAACAAATTAGGTTCGCATTTGACAATTTCTACACAAATTCCACAATACTTAATTTCTTAATCAACATGCAATTCATTTAATTTTTATATTCAGCATGTGGAACCTGAACATACACCAAGAGGCAGTTTTTCAAACAGAACACAGAAATATGCATGGTTTAAAATGAGGAAATATGTGAATAAGGATTGTATCCTTTCACCATACTTACTCAATCTGTATACTGAGCAAATAATGCAAGAAACTGGACTATATGAAGAAAAATGCTACATCAGAATTAGAAGAAGACTCATTAACTACCTGCAATCTGCAGATAACACAACCTTGCTTGCTGAAAGCAAAGAGGACCGGAAGCACTTATTGATGAAGATTAAAGTCTTTGGTATGGATTACAGCTCATCAAGACAACTTGACCAATAAGTGGCTTCATGATAAGCAGAGAAAAGACTTGAGTTATCAAGGAGTTCATTTTACTTGGATTGACTGTCAATGTTATACAAGCAGCAGTAAAAATTGAACAACATATTGCATTGGGTAAGTCTGTAGCAAAAGACCTCTTTAAAGTGTTAAAGGACAAAGATTGCACCTTGAGGATTGATTTGTACTGGCCCACGTCATATTTATGGGAATACTATACAAGAATAAGGAAGACCGAAGAAGAATTAATGTATTTAAATTAGGGCATTGACAAAGAATAGTGAATACTCTATGGACTACCAGAAGACCTAGCAAATCAAGTTGGAATATTCCTTAGAAGTGAGGATAGTGAAACCCATGTATTTGTAGGAACCAGACCCTGAAGAAGGATAGCATGCTTGGTAACATAAAGGGTCAGTGACAAACAGGAAGACTCTCAATGAAACAGATTGACACAGTGGCTGTAATAAAGAATTCAAACATAGCAACGATTGAGAGAATGTGCAGGACTGGGCAGTGTTCTATATTGATGAATATAGATTCATTATGTGGCGCTGTGGACTAATGCACCAGACTGCAAAGCCATTTGAACTGCAAGGTCAGCAGTTCAAGCTCACCAGCTGCTCTTCGGAAACCCTATACAGGGTCGCTATGGGTTGAAATCGACTCGACAGCACTTAACAACAACACAGTGTTTTTAAAAAACTTTTTATTGTGACTTAACTGCAAGTTTACAGACAAGATCATCAGCTTTACATTCAATAAATCATACACTTTGTTTCATCTCAATGATTGCAGTCCCTCCCATACAATAACAGTGATCCTGCTTCCTCCATGTGGTTCCAATTTCCATTCCACCCATCTTCCCATCCTTTCTCAACTTTGTCCTTGGGTAAATGCTGCCCTTTTGATTTTAAGTGATTGGCCATTCTATGGTGAAACAACACAAATTGTTCAGTGGCGTTAGTTACAGTTTCTACAACATGTTGACATTCTTTTAAATTGTATTCTGTTTCTAGTACTTCAGTTATTCTTTCTCCATTTCTTTTCATCTTTGCTTCAGAGTATTGGTGATTTTTTGGCCTCATGTGGATGATTTTTGTTTTGTTTTGTTTTAATAGAAGACCACACTCATGGTGAATTCCTGGTGTGGTGGTGTAGGATAAACACTGGACTGATAACCACAAGGTCTGCTGTTCAAACCCACCAGCTGTGCCTTGGAACTCTGTACTGGATTGCTATGAGTTAGAATTCACTCAACAGCACTTAACAACTACAACACTCATGGTGTATCAATCTGTTTCAGTAAAATGTTAACTCAGGAGAGAATATTGGTTCAAAGTTTAAAGAGTATCTCAGGACAATACTCTCAGAGTTCTCTAGACTCAACTGATCCAGTAAATCTGGACTTTTAAAGATATAACTTCTGATCTGCATTTTTCTTCCACTCTATCAAGGACAAGATCATCAGGAAGAGCGTAGAAGAATTGAGGACTTTGAATTATGGTGTTGGAGGAGAATACTAAAAGTGCCATGGGCTGCCAAAAGAACCAATAGATCTGTTTTGGAAGAAGTGCAGCCAGAGTGCTCCTTAGAGGCCAAGATGGCCAACAACAACACAGTGTTTTTTAAAACATTTTATTGTGACTTGAATGTAAGTCTCTCATACTTGGGACATATTGTCAGGAGGGAACAGTCACTAGAGAAGGATATCATGCTTGGTAAGATGGAGAGTCAGAGAAAAAGAAGACCCCCAACAAGATGGATTGGCCAGGTAGCAGCATCAATGGACCCAAGTGTGGCAACAGTAGTGAGGTTGGCCCAGGATCGGACATTGTTTCGTTCTGCTGTGCATAAGGTCACTATGAGTTGTTTCCAACTCGATGGCACCTAACAACAACAATGAAGGACTATGTATTATGCCCCAATCAGAACAGTCAGTACTGGTAACCAGGTACCATCTGGTTCTTCTTGTCTCAGGATAGAGCCTTGGGTCATGTAGGCTACTAGTCTTGTGAGCTCCTTTCTTCTTTAAGACTTTGATTTTCTTCTTTCTCTTTTGCTCCTGATGAATACAGACCAACAGTTGTATCTTGCAGCCTCTATACCTTTTTCAAAGGGCTCACTTAATAAGAATAAGCCCACTCAGAATGATCTCCTTTTGATTAACTCAAATTTAACTGATTAGGGAACTAAATGACATCTCTTCACCTTGGCATAATCTTGGGAATGATATCCAATCATATTCACAGGGCTTGACTATTTAAGGGCAAGATTTGTACACCAGGGAATTGATAGAAATCTTGGGGTCATCTTAGCACTGTACCTACAACAGTGATAACAACTACTTCGATGGTACTTGCAACAATTAAGTCTAGACATTTTATTCTGTCTCTCACACACACATACTCTTTTTCTCGCTATCTGTATGTGTGCATGTGTGTCAAGAACTCACTACTGAAAATGGGCTCCCCCAAAGTTAAAAATCACACACTTAAAATTCACAGCCACGACAAAGAATAATCCACCCAGTGGCATCTGAGTTTAGTGCTTCCTCTTGATGAAATGACTTCTTGAAATAACTCTGGGGATATGGACAGGAACCCAGATATGTCTCATAGGCAATGGCTTTTTTCTTGTCTGGAAAACTACAAAGTAAATTTGAAACCAAGGACAACACAGTGGCAGTCACATGGATAAGATTTTAAAGAGAGAGAGAGAGTGAGGAAGAATAAGAACATCAGGAGCCTTTAAGCTGCTTTCTCAATTCAGAATCAGCAGAATATTTATGTTGGCAGCATCCCTTAACTCTCAGCAGGAGACTTGACAGAATGCACGCTATACATAACCCACACAAGCCCCAGATCAAGAGGGGAGTTTTTGCATAAACAGAATTGTAGAGACCATGTCATCACTGTCTTTCTCTTCCTCCTTCTTCCCTCTCTGCCCTATAAGCTAGTGGTATCGAGTTTCCCAGGCTACCTTCCATGAACATCAAGGAATGCAAGAGAGATGAATGTTACGTTGACACCACCAGCGCCACCAGAAGAAAACTGTTTGTACACTCTTTTCATTTCTCAGTACAGGCAAGCATCTAAAGACTTTGCACCTGTTCTAGTTAGCCCTGGCAAATGTGGTCTGTATTTATATTAATAGAACGATGTTTTCATAACAAAATGGATGTGCAGCAATCATGACACTCACTTGGGATGCTCTCATAAGTACACCAAGCAGGGGGAGGGAAAGGGGGAGCTCTTACGTAAAGTCACAGGGCAAGGGTAAAAGACCCATGTATTCCAACTGGAATTATCGGCAAGTTTTGAGACATTTTTAAGAATAACAAGATTCAAGTATTGGAAACTGAATTAGATATTTGACTGAGAGGAAAACATACTTGTTATAAATGGGCTTTTCATGGGTAGTTTGGAGCTATGAATTTTTTTGCATTCCATCTCCTGTTTCTGTCATTTCTGTCTTATCTCCCCAGAGAACAGTGAGAATGAGTGAGATCGTACTTGGCCCAAATCCCAAAAGTTTGTTTTGAATCACCAGTGTAAATATTGTCCACCCAATCTGTACATTTTCACAAATTAACTGAAACCAGCTACCCAATTCCTTGTTTATATTTGGATCTGTTGATTAACCCCGACAGCTGTAACCTCATTAGCCCAAGCTTTGGTCAGAGCAAAACAGCTGTCAAATTAGGAGGCAGTAGATGCCTTCGTGTCACCTCTATGAACTAACCATGCGAAAATCAATAGGTGTCCTAAAAGAAGGTTCAGCTATAATTCCGATTCTGATTTATATTATACTGTGAGATTTTTCAGCTAGATCTAATAGGGGCTTGTTTATGGAAAAAGCAGGGACAATTACAAAGCGGGAACATAGGTTTTGCCTGAAGACATTGGATCTGCATCAGTTGGAAATGGGTCTTTAGTATGCATTATAACACCGACATTTCAATATATTTTTAAATATTCGTTTCTAGTGTATTTTTTGGCATGGGAGATTTTGTTAGTTTTGACAAAGAGCCAGCAGGGTCCTGACTATAGAAATAAGAAAGATCCTTCAGCTGGACTTAGTGGGAAAGTAGAGATAACGTAAGGAACGATCCAGTAAGAATCGGGTTACCCTAAGTACAACAGAGTTCTGGGCGTGAATTCTGTCTTATTTTATAAGAGACTACAAAGAGGGAGTATGGAAGGAAAATTGCCGATATCTATAAATTACAGCTGGAAGGTTCAGAACAGGAGATGATTTTCCCTCCATCAAATTGAAGGACATGGGGATCAGGCCAAATGCAGTGCTTGAACTTCCCTAATGGCATTGACTATTCTGTGAAAAAACTGAAGAGTTGAACAGAAGAAATACTGAACCAGTATTTTGGCCACCTGAATTCGGGTATCAGTTCTGCCAGCACCTGCCAATGGGGACTTTGGATAAATCATTTAACCTCTTTTGATTGCAGCATTGTTGTTAGCTCCCTTCCAGTTGGCTTTGACTCAAGGGATGTAATAAGAGAACGAAACATCGCCAATTCCTTCGCCATCTTCACAGTTCAATTGGATATTATCTGTTTTGATCCACACGATTTTATTGGCTAATTTGTAAGAGTAGATTTTCAGGTCTCGCTTTCTCATTTGTTTTAGTCTGAAAGATCTGCTAAGACTTTTCCACCATGAATAAACCTGCTAGTATTGAAATGCCAGTGGTATAGCTTCCAGCACCTTAGCAACATGCAAGTCGCCACAGTATGACAAACTGACAGATGGAGGGGTCACAGTAGACTTATTGATTAGAAACACTATGATTAGAAACACTATGGAAACCCATTAGCATAAGAAGATATTCTAGTATGGCCCAAGTCAAATCCAAGTACTAATTTTCTAACTTTGGGGTAATTCACCTCTACTCTTTAGCCTATTATTCAAGCAGGTGCTGTCCTTTAGCACCCCCTGGTGGTGTCTACTGCTGCTACACTTTCTTTCACCTTGGAACACTTAGATGAAATGAGAAAGTCAACTGTGAAGATGAGAATGGATGGGCCCTGAGGGCCAGACTGCTGTTGACAAAGGACTACCATTCTAAAATCTCATTGTTATTGTATCATAGTTTTCAAGTTACAGCTTCTTAGAAGTTTCATGAACATGATGATTTTTAAAAGAAACTGCATTAATCAGAAGTTTATTGGAACAAATACATTTTATCATTTTGTTGTGCATAGGGTCGCTATGAGTCGAAACAACATAAATTCAACAACATAAATTCCTAGCTAGTTTCAAATAGCTAAGACTTCTATTTTTATTATTGTGAGAAATACAGGTGTATTTAGTAGAAGGCAAGTGGTTTTTTTTGTTTGTTTTTGCATATAACTAATTTTAAATTGCCATAAATATTGGATGATACATACCTCAACATTTTCTAAATAAATGTTGAAGTAATAAAGCACTGAAAGTTTATAGAGCCTTTCCTTTAATTTAAAAATAATCTACCAAAAAGCTCTTAAATTCATAAGTCAGTTAAGATTTTTTTTTTATTTTGTTGTTTTGGAAAGACAGGCAAAATATTTCATAGACTGTGAATCATTAGGAATCAAATTCTATCTTCAATTATGGCAATTTACTTGATCAATTAATTACATTTATTTTATAATTTAATACAGATGTACATATTTGATTATATAATCTCAGCCAGCCTACTTATTTACAACTGCATACTGTTACTTCCATTTTGAAACAGTATTGGTCCCTACTAAAAATTGTCTTTCATTTTATGTAAAAGCAGACTAACATTTTCAGTTCAAATGACTTCAAATGTCAACCATTCTAACTTTCTAAAGAAACTAAGTAAATACTGTGTGAATGGAAAAAATAACCTCACAAAATGTTAGCTTAATTATTCTAAGTTGCATTGACAATGTTGGCTATACCGTGTGCTAATGCTAAGTATTTTCAAGGCTAATTCATTTCCATGCATTTAGTTTGATATTATTATAACAACCATAACTCTTTCCAGGTAGGGTAGGAGAACCAGTCACAGGAAGGAGAAAAGCCAATATTCCCTGAAGGAGAAAAACATTTCTTTGCCATGTTGACCTGAGTCCTTCTGGCAAAAGGCTGTTAACAGTTGTACCACACAGTTCAACCAGAGCCTTGTCTCCAGAAAAAAATGTAATTGCATCTCAGAGATTTGATTTGGAAAAACTACTTTTGTTTCCAATGCCTTGTCTCTCTTCAACCACATTTATAAGCATTTCCAAGCTTTTTATGAGCATTTTGCCTGCCTCTCTACACTCCTAAATATCACCCTTTGTTATTTAGGGCCAGCCATATTTTCGGTCTTGGCCAAGGAATAAAAACATTGGTTCACCTCAAAGGCTGCCATTAAATTTACCTCATTTACTGACCAGCAGTAGGCCCACCCCCCGTACTGAGGTCAACCTTAACTAAAATACTATGGAGCTCATTGGTGTCCAGCCCTGCTAACCTATTTAATGACTGCTGGGCCTCTTGGGCCAGGTAAATCCTACTGTTGACATATTGGTAGCAATGCCCTTGGAGTACCTTTGATCCGTAGTATGCTCTCTCCATTCAGTGATGCTTTTTACTGTGTGTTAAATAAAAATAACCAGGTAAAGAGCACTGAACGAAACTAAATGAACTCCTACTGGAAGAATGGGCCATTTATGCTTCCCTGCATTAGATAGCAGGGCCTATGAGGAATTTAAATTTAAGGATATGCTAAGGTCTTGATAATCCCACTGTGTGGCAATCGCCACCATAGTACCTCCCGCTGTCCTTGAGGTAGCTGGCAGTTAACCCCCCGGGGAGCCTGCCAGCTCACTGAAAGCCATGCTTTCACTGCTGAATGATCTTTTGGCTTGATTCCTTGCTTCTCCTCATCCTCACTTGGTCATTCTGTGAAAATGTAAGCTTTCTCAGCACAGTGACTGTGTTTAAAACAACCTTGAGTGTTTAATACACTTTTAACTAGTAATTATGTCTGTAGTCTCTGCTTATAGTTTGTATTTGGCTGATATTAGATCTTATGCAACATAAGGGGAAATTTTCCTTTTCTTTATGAACTTACACGCATAAAAATGTACCAGGTGGGAAACCCTAGAAATCAGAATCATCATTTTATCCATAGACCATAATGCCGCCAGGCAATAATCCTTTAAACCATCCTGTTTTATCCTGCCTCTCTCAGCCCTGACCTGGAGTGACCAGGTTAGATGGTCAGGGATTTCAAGCTGGAATGCTGATTCAGGTCTTCTCTCTTTGCTGCCAATAATAGTTCGTCTGGGTGCCAAATTTAGTGGTGGTTTCTTATGATGTGGATACCTGTCCAGCAGGAATTGGACTGTGACCACAAGCCATTTTCCTTAAGCCACAAAATAACTGTCAGATGGTAACCACCAGTAGTTACTACTAGCCAGGCTCAGCAGCCTCCAAGTTAAAAGACTTTCACATACTGATTCCACGCAGCCGTTCTATCCCGCTGTGAGGCAAGTTTTGTCCATATGTAGAAATCCTCTAGAGTAATCATTTCTTATTCGATCTTCAGTTCTTTAAAAAGCAAACAAGAGAAACAATGAAAATGATTCCTTTTCTCCCATTGCTTGGTTTTCTTCTTGTTGTTATTGTATTGTTGATTTTAGTTTTACTGCACTTAAGTATTTTGCTAAGCCATATCCAATCTTTTTGGTCATCAGTGGAGACTAATGTTATTTTGTTTCATTTTTTGTTGTTGTTTAACCTTACTTTAATGCAAGAAAAGGCTCAAAATATTTTCAGTAATGTAAAAACTGCACATAAAGGAGTTTATGATGTAAGTAAAGGAGATTGTGATGAAGAATTTGTTGAGAGTAACTGTTTGTTTCCATTCCTGTTACAATGACGAATCACTCAAATTTTAAAAGTTTAGGTCTGCTGCTGTTTCACTTTATCAGCCATTATAGAACTGGTTCAAATCTGTTTAAAGCCCTGCTTACAGGCAAAGAGGATGGGTACATATTGGATGACTAACTAAAAAGTTGGTTGATATTGCAAACTCATCTGACTTCAGGGGAGAAAGAGGAGGCTGTCTGCTCCTATAAACATTGATAGTCTTGGAAACCCCACATAGGGTCAGTATGAGTTGGAATCAACTAAATGACAGTGGGTTTGGTCCCAATGGATTTTGATTAGGAGTTGTAAGTCTGACATTCATAACTCAGGAATGGCCTATATTGCTATTCTCTGAAATGTCTCTTATGCAGCCTCCTTCTGTTATAGGCAGAATACCATTTTTTGCTCATTTTACAGAAGAGGAATCCTAGACAACTACTCTCTCTAATAGAATCAAGTTAAGCAGAAGATCATAAGTAAAGGGGTAAAACAAGTTAATTAAAATTTTTGTTTAAAACTCAGAAAAATAATTCATCACTACTAACCTTTTCATGATATATTGTATTCTTGATGTTGACTCTAGAAGTCCTGGACAACAGGTTTCAGGTAAAATGTTAATACGGGCAGACCAAAGTTTATCCTAGGTAATGTTGACTTCCTGGAGTGTATTTCCTGAGATCCCCAGATTTTACAAATCTCTCTGTCTCATTTCCCTTAAACAAGTAGTATTGGCATGTAAATTAATACTTAAAAAATATTATTCCTTAAATCATAAAGTAGCCTAAGTTCTTATTAGTATAAATGGTTCCAATAATAAAGCAAACGTAAATGCTGTTCTTGTTCACAACAGAAAGAAACACTGTTTGGGCCTGCACCATCCTCACAATTGTTAAGCTTGAGCCCACTGCTGTCGCATCAATCCATCTTGTTGGGGGGTCCTCCTCTTAATAAACGACTCAGTAGCATGTAGCTATTTTCCAAGTATGATGCGCCCATCCAGAGACAGGTCCCTCCAGATAACATGACAAAAGTACAAGACATGGAATCTTCCCATCCTTGCATCCAAGAAGCATTCTGGCTGTACTTCTTTTAACACAGATTTATTTGTTCTTCAGGAAGTCCCTGGTATTTACAATAATCTTCACCAACACCATAATTTAAATGCATCAATTCTTCTATGGTCTTCCTTATTCATTGTCCAACTTTTGCATGCATATGATGCCATTGAAAAGACCATGGTTTAGGTCAGGTGCACCTTATTCCTCAAATTAACATCTTTGCTCATTAACACTTCAAGAGGTCCTTCGCAGCAGATTTGCCTAATGCAATACATTATTTGATTTCTTGACTGCCACTGCTCATGATCAAGGAGCTCTAGTAGCATAGTGGTTATGAGTTGAATTTCTAACCACAAGGTCAGCAGTTCGAAACTACCAGCTGCTCTGTGGGAGAAAGATGAGGCTTTCTGCTCCCATATAGATATACAGCCTCAGAAACCCTATCCAGATTCACTATGAGTCGGAACCATGTTATATCACCACCATCACTGCCACGAGCAGAGAACTTCCAGAGGTTCAAGGTAGATTCAGAAGAGGACGTGGAAAAAGGGATATCATTGCTGACATCAAATGGATCTTGGCTGACAGCAGAGACTACCAGAAAGATGTTCACCTGTACTTTATTTATTAATCGCAAAAGCCTTCGATTGTGTGGATCATGACAAGCTACGGACAACATAGCTTGAGAAGTATGAGTATTTCAGAACACTTAATTGTGCTCATGAGGAACCTATACATAGACCAAAAGGCAGTTGTTCAAACAGGACATGGGGACACTGAATGGTTTAAAAATAAAAAAGTGTGTGACAAGGTTGTATTATTTTACCACGTTTATTCAACTTGCATGCTGAACAAATAATCCGTGAAGCTGGAATATATGAAGAAAAATGTGGCATCAGGAATGGAGGAAAACTCGTTAACAATCTGCAATATGCAGATGATACAACCTTGCTTGCTGAAAGTGAAGAGGACTTGAAATATTTACTGATGAAGATCAAAGAGCACAGCCTTCGATATGGATTGCATCTCAATGTAAAGAAAACAAAAATCCGCACCACTGCACCAATAGTCGTATCAATGGAGGAAAGAAAAAGTTGTCAAACACTTCATTTTTCTTGGATCCACCATCAACACTCATGGAAACAGCAATCAAGAAATCAAACAACATATTACATTAGGCAAATCTGCTGCACAAGACCTTTTTCAAGTGTTGAAGAGCAAAGATGTCAGGCTGAGGACTAAGGTGTGCCTGACCCAAGCCATAGTATTTTCAATAACCTCATATGCATGCAAAAGTTGGGACGTGAATAAGGAAGATTGTAGAAGAATTGATGCATTTGAGTTATAGTGTTGGAGGAGAATATGGAAAGTGCCATGGGCTGCCAAAAGAACCAACAGATCTATGTAAAAGAAGTGCATCCAGAGTGCTCCTTGGAGGCCAGGATGGCCAGACTTCTCTCATACTTCAGACATGTTGTCAGGAGGGATGATTATCATGTTTGGTAAGGTGGAGGGTCAGAGAAAAAGAAGAAGACCCCCAGCGAGATGGATTGGCCAAGTGGCAGCATCGATGGACTAAAGCATGACAACAGTAGTGAGTCATGGCAACAGTAGTGAGGTTGGCCCAGGACTCAGCAGTGTTTAGTTCTGTTGTGCACAGTGTCGCTATGAATCAGTACTGACTCGATGGCACCTAACAACAACAGCTTCCATGAGCATGGATTTAGAATCCAAGCAAATTGAAATATTTGATAACCTCAATTTTTTTCACCATTGAGCATGATGTTATTTGTAGGTCCATTTTTGAAGATTTTCATTTTCTTTACATTGACGTGCAATCCATACTGAAGGCTATAGTCTGTGATCTTCATGTTCTCTTTAATTTTAGCAAGCAAATTGTATCATCTGCATATCATAGGTTGTTAATAACTCTTCCTCCAATCCTGATGCCACATTTTGCTTCATATAATGCAGCTTCTTAGATTATTTGCTCAGCATACAGATTGGATAATTAGACTAGAACCCTGATTCATACCTTTCCTGGTTTGAAACCATTCAGTGTTCCCTGGTTCTGTTCGAATAAGTACAGGTTCCTCATAAGTAAAATTACGATTCTGGAATGCCCATTCTTTACAACGTTATCCATAATTTTCTATGATTCACACAGTGAAATGCCTTTGCATAGTCAACATCTTTCTCATATTCTCTGCTTTCAGCCAAGATTCATGTGACATCAACAGTGATACCCTGGTTCCATGTCTTCTTCTGAATCCGGTTTGAATTTCTGGCAGCTCCCTGCCAATATTACCTTCAACAAATTTTTTTTTTTTTTTAATTCTCTTCAAAAACATTTTTACTTGCAACTAATGATATTGTTCAATGATTTCTGCATTCTGCAGGATCATCTTTATTTGGAATGGGCACAAATATGGATCACTTCCAAATGATTGGCCATGTGGCTGTCTTCCAAATTTCTTGGCATAGATGACTGAGCACTTCTATTGCTGCATCAGCTTATTGAAACATTTCCATTTATATTCCATCAATTCCTGGAGTCTTATTTGTCTTTTGCCAAGGCCTTCAGTGCTGCTTGGACTTCTTTCAATGCTATTGGTTCTTGATCATATATGTTACCTCTTGCAATGATGGCGCATCAACTAATCCTTTCTGGTACAGATACTGTGTATTCCTTCCATCTTCCTTTGATGTTTCCCGTGTCATTCAGTATTTTGCCCATGTTGTTGCTGTTAAGTGCCATCGAATTGGGTCCAACTAATTGTGACCCTCTATAGGCTAATGCATCAGACTGCAAAGTCATTTGAACTGCAAGATTGGTGGTTCAAGCTCACCAGCTGCTCCTTGGAAACCCTATACAGAGTCGTTATGGGTCAGAATTGACTCAATGACACTTAACAATAGCAACATAGGGTTTTTGAGGAGCAGCTGATGGGTTTGAACCACCAAACTTGAGGTTCAAACTGACCTTTAGATCCAGTGCTTTTCCTACAGTGCCATGCCTCCTGAAATTCTTGAACCTGAGACTTGAATTTTTTCTTCAATTCTTTCAGCTTGAGAAATTCCAGGTCTTTGAACATTTCATTGTAATAATTAACTTTGTCTTCTTGATCTGCCCTTTGAAAATTTCTGTTCACCTCAATTAGTTCCTCCTTTAATTTCTTTAGCTTCTTCCTCTACCCTCAGAGCAAGTTTAAGAGTCTCTGCTAACATCATTCACTTTGGTCTTTTCTTTGATTTCTGTCTTTTTATTGACCTTTTTTTTTACTTTCTTCATGTATGAAGATCTTGATGTCATCACACAACCCTTCTGGTCTGCGGTCATTAGTGTCTAATACCTCACATCTGTTCTTATTCAGGTGGAATATACTCAAGGTGTCCTGGTGTGGCTTTGTAGGATAAAGCATTTGGCTGCAAGGTTGGTTTGAATCACACGGTCGGTGGTTCAAGCTCACCATTTACTCCTTGGAAACCCTATACAGGGTAGCTATGAGTCAGAACTGACTTGATGGCACTTAACAATAACAACAACAACACACTCAAGGTCATATTTTGGCTCTTGTGGAGTTGTTTTAATATTCTTCTGCTTCAGCTTGAACTTGCATATAAACAAGTGATGGTCTGGTCCACAGTCAGCCCTTGGTCTGTGGGCTAACTTGAATTTCTTCATAGTCTCTTCTCACAGATGTAGTCATTTGATTCCTGTGTATTCCATTTGGTGAGGTCCAGGTGTATAGTCACTTTTTATGTTGTTTCAGAAAGATTTTTGCAAAGAAGTCATTGGTCTTGCAAAGTCTGTCGTGTGATCTCCAGCATCATTTTTATCACCACAGCCATGTTTTCCAATCTTCCTCTTTGTTTTCAACTTTTGCATTCTAGTCACCAGTAATGAGCAATATATCTTGATTACCTATTTGATCAATTTCAGACTGAAGAGGCTTGTTTCTGTGGTTGTTATTGTTAAGTTCCATGGAGTTGATTCCAACTCATAGCAACCCTGTTTAGTGTTTCTGAGGAACAACTGGTGGGTTTGAATCACCAATCTAGTGGTTAGCAGTCCAATGCTTATACTACAGTTGAGAGATTTCTCGAGCTTTATCATTGTTGGCTTTAGTGGTTTGTGTGTAAATATAAATAATAGTGGTAATAACTGATCTTCCTTGTAGGAGTATGGATATTATTCTATCACAGACAGCATTGTAGTTCAAAATAGATCTTAAAATGTTCTTTTTAATGATGGATACTACGCCATTCCTGTTCAATTTGCCATTATCAACATAGTAAGTCATGTGATTGTCTGATTCAAAATGGCAAACACCAGTCCCTTTTGGCTCACTACTGACTAGAATATCAATCTTTATTCATTTCATTTAATTTTTTGACAACTTCCAATTTTTCTAGATTCATACTTCATGCGTTTCACATTCTGATTATTAATGGATGTTTGCAGCTGTTTCTTCTCCTTTTGAGTTGTACCACATCAGTAAATAAAGGGCCCAAAGCTTATCCATCCATGTCATTAGGTCAATTCTCATTTGAGGATGCAGCACTTCATATTTACATATGTAAATATAATTACATGAATGCATGTGTGTGTCTGTATTTGTACAGAGTTTAGAGGGGTAACTGACAAATATATTTTTTAATTAGAGGGATTCTCTGTAAATGAAGGTATCACAATCTTAAGCTATTATTTCTCAACATATTCTTCAGATGCATCTATACACTACTGAACTTGGTGTTTCTGTGTCTCCAGCCCTTCTCTGAAGAATGCCAAAATAGCAGGTTTGGCATCTTTGAGGGATTGAAATTATGCACCTTTTCAATGGTCTTTGACCTTGGGAAATCAAAAGAAGTCTGAAGGAGCAAGATTAGGGCTGTAGGGTGTGTGGGGTAAGGTTTTCCAACAAATTCTCATATGATAGTCCTTTCTACCCTCAAAGAATGAACTGGTGCATTGTGGAGATGGGAAAAAATTCCTCTGCACAACTTTCCTGCCCTTTGCCTCACCATTGCAGTTTTCTCATTTCTTAAAATTTCTTTTGAATAAACCCCCATGATTTCATACTTCAAGAGAATCTATTAAGATTTGTTGCTGTTGTTAAGTGCCTTCAAGTCATTTCTAACTCATGCAACCCTCAATAGGACTTCCGAGGAGTGGCTGGTGAGTTTGAACCACCTACCTTGTGACGCAAACCAACATTGTGGCCTAGTCCTTAATCCTACTGCACCACAACAGGACTACAACCTATTAAGATTATCCCTTGGGAATTGCAGAAAACAGTCACTATAGTCTCTGCCCTTATTTCTCTACTTTGAATTAAACTGGTTCAATAGATCCCCTCAGAAGCCACTGTTTGGGTTGCTTGGTTTGGTTGGTCTTTCTTTTTGAAGACACTCTAAGACTAGGAAATGTATTCTTGAGAACTTATCTGCAGCTATCCACTGATCACAGAAACATATTTAAACACACTTTTCTTTTTGGTAATAAACCTGTGTGTATATGAACTGGAATCCTAGTACTAATAACTTTGGATTTACCCTCATAAGAATGTGAGTGATTTATAAACTGTTACACTTCTTTTGAATTGCAATTGACAGTATTTCTTTGTAAAACATTTAAAGTGCAAACATTTATATTAGAATAAACTTACATGTTTGATTTATTTGAACACAACTATAAACAATTTTTATACTAAAGAAGCTTCTTTTTCAGAGCTTGTAGAAAATGATAAGATCTTAGAATTTCAGAACTGAGAAAACCTGGGCTTCACACAATCTTGCTGGTTCATCTGACAGAAGAAGACAATGAGGCCAAAAGGTCATTCATTCAACCTGCTGGCAGCACAGGCTGGGCCTTGCAGTAGATACTGGACTTCAATTTCTCTGCTTTTGCCTCAGTAGCCCACAATTTCAACAACTTCCAAGGTCTGTAGCTGCTAAAGATAATAATTTACATTTTACCTGAAAACAATGGAGAAACAAAACAGAGAAACAGATTAAGTTGTCATAGACCAAATTGAAAAATAAATCCAAGTTGTTTGTATGTTTGAGAACTGAGAAGAGGCTTCAACTACCCTTGGTTCATCCCTCCAGTTTCTGATCATCATTGCAATTATTAT
The DNA here is from genome assembly GCF_000296735.1 of Chrysochloris asiatica. Classification (NCBI taxonomy): domain Eukaryota; kingdom Metazoa; phylum Chordata; class Mammalia; order Afrosoricida; family Chrysochloridae; genus Chrysochloris; species Chrysochloris asiatica. The sequence goes on from NW_006408531.1 coordinate 19,490,231, forward strand.
GTCCCTTGAACATATTTTCAAAGTACTTGAATGAAACTCCACATGCAAATTATCTTTCTTGCAAAGAAAGCTTTCACTGGTAAGTTGACTGTTGAGTTTTTGTGGCAATGGCAGAGAGACACAATATATTTTTAACATTCTTGTTTTGTTCTTGTCTTAACAGACACTAGTAATTTGAGAAATGTTGAGGGCGTTACTGAATATAAATTTGAAGAAAAGTAGCTCCTCAAACTATAATGTTACAAATAGGATGACTATACAGTCAAAGATGAATCAAGAAGTTTAGGTTATGTGTGTGGGCATATAGCTCCCCAACAACAGAATCTTGCTGTGGTCCTTTCTCCAATGGTGTGGCATTCTTAAGAATCACCCTGCAATTTGAAACCAATTGTGCTCTGGATGATAGACATTTATTCTCATACTCATTAGGAAGCTGTTTTTATAGAAATATTGAAATTCAGAGATAAAGATGACATAGTTCACCTGCTTCATTTTTGTTCCGTCTCTCTGTTGTATGTAGGTAAAATGTGCATTATTATGCTGAGATCTGAGGTTCTGAGAGCAAAGCTACTTGCCAGAGGTTATAAAGTATGTTAATGATTTATTTAAAGACTCAGATTAAATTTAGCTTAGAACCCTCCATCCTACCTTTAAAAATGCTTAATACCAAAACTCACATTCAAGTTTTCTTCCGTGTCTCTGTTTAATCATTCATTTTTAAATCCCTTTCCTTTCTTCCATTTTTCACTTTTTTTCTTTCAATAAATATTTGTTTACCACATGCTTAAACACATTGTGATGGAGTCAGAAACACAAAGAAAAGAACTCAGAGAATTGCTCATCTGTAAGATTGACTTGGTAACCAATAAGGCCAAATTCTTCAATATGGTTTACATGGCACACTGTTTTCAGGCTGCTAAGCCAACTCTCTAGCTACTTTCCCTTTGGTTTTCTATGCTCTAACTTCCCTAGATTTTTTTGGTTCATTGAATGGATTACTCATATCTGTGCCATTATACATTCCCACTTTCTGGAACACTGCCTATCCTCTATCTCTCTCATTTGGCTGGAATCATGTAATCTTTCATGTTTCCGTCTAAATATCCATTCTCAGAGAAGAAGGCTTCCATGAACCACACATAGCTTAAGTCTCCCTGGTAATTTAGAAATATTTACCTAATGCTTCTCTCTCCCTCTATACTGGATATGCTCAGTAAGAGCAGAAATCAGTAGTTGATTTATTCAAGTTTTCCCTATTTCAGGGTTTGGTACCCAATACAAACTCAATCACTATTGAAGGACAGCATCTGCATTTCATACAATGAAAGCATCAGTAAAAGGGTAATTAACTCTCCCTATCTCTTGGCATGGAGTTGTATGATAAGTATTAGACTTCTAACTGCAGAGTTGGCAGTTCAAACCCACCAGCCCTTCCTTGGAAACCCTATACAGGGTCGCTATGAGTTGAAACCAACTCAACAACATCTGCCTAAGGCTGAACCTCTGAAGTCTGAGGGAACACCCTAATGGGACTAGATTGTGGATTTTGTAAAGGCTCAAGCTTTTTTATGTTTAGTTAATTCCACACAAGTACATTCTTCAGTGAGTAAAATGCAAGTTCACCATGATGCTAAAATTATTATCGTATTCATGCCCCTGAAAACTTAAAAATAAGGTTTCTCTTGGACTTAATGCATTATTAACTGAGAGTTAAACAATTTTACCAAATTAATGGCTTAATTAATTGAGCTAAAATTTCAAAGTACGAGTCATGCACACACACAACTCAGTAACTTCTTCTGCCCACGTTCAGTGCTTTTAAGGCTTAGAATAAATTTCATGAAACTCAAAGGAATCCATATCATGTCCAGTTTCTCACCTTTCTGTTCTAGTAAAAATAAAAGTCAATAATTAAGATTACTTTTTATTTCCATTTTGTGTACCCTAAAAATTTTACTAATGAAGTCTCACAATCCCTTATATGCAATTCTGAAATCCAAAAGGAAATCTAAAAAGAGATTTTTTGTCTAAGTTTGGGTAGAAAACCTAACATGTATTGGCATGATGTTATACTCTTCATTCCATCTCATAGGAATATTCAGCTGCTGTGTTGCAGAAAATCAGATAATCTTTATTTGTCCCACTTTCTATGAATGCTTGCTCTGCTACAGAAATACTTGGTTTTTAAGTTTCCCCAGAATATCATCTGATTCTAATTCTGAAAAAATGCCTGGACCCAAAATTTCTGAAGAACGATTATGAACCTGAATTAGGTTACTGTGCTGTTTTACCTTAAAATTTAGTTCATCAAAATTATCTTTTTTTCGTTCTCTCCTTGATTGAAATTTCTTCTTATCATCTCTTTTTCTTTTCCATTAAAATTTTCCTTACTGGATTCCTGATGTGGTGCTGTAAGATCATCACTGGACTATGAACCACAAGGTCAGCTGTTCAAAACCAACAGCTGCTCCTTGGAAGCCTTATACAGGGTCGCTATGAGTCAGAACCAACTCAACGACACTTAACAACAACAACAGGCAAATAGAAACAAATCTTATGGAATTTTAGAAACTCAAGACTCCTGTAATAAGAATAACATGGGCTGTCACTGGGACCAATGGCCCAAGAACCTAGGTGAACGTCCAGAACCAAGAAGTACTTTTCCAACTCTTCTTAAGTTTATAAGATTAAATTAGTTGACATCAAGTCAGTATCAATTTATAGTGATCCCATGTGTGTCAGAGTACAACTGGACTCTAGAACGTTTTCAGTGGCTGGGCCCTTCTTCAGAGGGGCTCAGACCTCTATCCCTTACCTTTGTTACTGTTATTGTTGTTAAGTGCCATCGAGTAGATTCCGACCCATAACGACCCTGTATAGGGTTTCTGAGGAGCAGCTGGTGAGCTTGAACCGCCAACCTTGCAGTTCAAATGGCTTTGCAGTCTGACGCATTAAACACACAGTGCCACACTAGGACTCATCCCTTACCTTGTTGGTGTTGGTGTTTTGTGCCGTGGAGTTGGTTCCAACTCATAGCAACACTGTACAGGGTTTCCAAGGCTGTAAGTCTTTATAGGAGCAGAAAGCCTCATCGTTCTCCCGCGGAACAGCTGGTAGTTTCGAACTGCTGACCTTGCAGTTCACAGCCCGATTTGTAATCACTACGCTATCAGAGTTCTTTATCCTTTAGCAGCTGAGAATTTGCACAGCTCATGAGCTCTTATAGAATTTAAAAAACAAACAAACAATAAAAAAAAAACCACAAACCAAACTCCTTAGCATCCAGTCTATTCCGATTCATAGAGACTCCACAGAACAAAGTAGAACTAGCCCATAGAGTTTTCAGGGCTGCAAAATCTTTACAGGAACAGACTGTCATAGCTTTCTTTGGTGGAGCAGCTGGTGGATTCGATGCACCAACCTTTCAGTTAGTGGCTAATGGTACCACTATGGCTCCTATCCTTGCAAGATTGTTGCTGTTGTTCTTAAGTGCCATAGAGTCAGTTCAAACTCATAGTGACCTTGTATAGGGTTTCTGAGGAGCAGCTGGTGAGCTTGAGCCACTGACCTTGCAATTCAAACCTACTTTGTAGTCCAGCTCATTAACCCACAGTGCCACACCAGGACTCCTTTATAGGATTAATAAGGTAGAGTAATCTTGCCCAACTGCCTCATTTTATGGGGAAGAAAGTTGAGGCCCGGTGAGATTATGTGATGTGTTCTAGACCAATCAGCTAGTTCATGGGAGAGCTATGGCCAGAACATGGTTTTAGGGCAAGAAAAAGTGCTTGCTTTTTCTCCATTGATTATAGCATTCAAAGAACAAGGTGGAAATATAAAAAGTGGGATCTAAATGACCGCGAAGCACAGAAAACACTACAATAGCTTCACTCTTTATGTTTTCACTGGTGTACTTTCATGTTCTGTGAGATGAATCCCCAGGTCTCTAGTGACAGGAATCAACGAGCAGCCCAGCCCTGTGGACTAACCATCTGGGACTGGTAGACAAAGTGGAAAACTGAGACCTGAGAGAGGGGCTCAGATCTGCAACTGCAGAACCAGTAAGACCTGCAGTGTCTGGGTTTAGAAATAAATAGAATGAAAGACTTTAAAAAGTTTAGATATAACAGTACTATGATCCCAACATGAGCTCCCAGAAGCTAGAATAAGTATCAAAAGGATATGTCCCAAAGTATTTGGTTCTGGGGATTTTCAAACAAATTCAGATTTAAAAATAAAAATATAAAAGATGGAAGGCAGACATTGCCAGAGACGCATAAGAAACTTGCAAACCCTGTAAGAATGTAATTAGAAATCTCCATTCAATTTCTGTTTTTTAAAGAGGAATTTTGTTACTCTCAGGGGAAAAACATTATGGAAATCCATTCATTTGCTTGCAATAATGGTAAAATGCTCATGAATGTCTGAGAAATAAGCAAGGACTCTTCAGCATTCTGAAAAGAAGAGTGATCTTCCAGCTTAAAGAAAGAGAATGGCACCAACCATAAAGAAAGGACTGAAATCTAACGTGGCAGAAACACTATCTTCACCTGAGTTCACAACCCAGGGCCACACAACTAGTGGACCAGGGAAAACAGTCTGCAGCTCAGCCAATGGGAAAAACTAATAAATAGCAAATATTTGAGAACTTTACAGGAGTAGTAACTAGAAAACAGCGTGTGTTGACTAGGAACAAATCAGACTCATTCCATAACTTGTGGCCAAGGGAAGTGACCTTGTAAATAAAGCAGATAAAATTGGCCTGAATACTTTTATAGTGAGGTGAGTTATTAATCAGGTGGAAAATAAGTGCTAGCCTATGGCAAAAATAATCCAATGGTATTTTACAGGGCTCTAGAAGGAGCTCTGGTAGCATAGTGGTTACGAATCGGGCTGCGAACCTTAAGGTCAGCGGTTCGAAACTACCAGCTGCTCCGCGGGAGAAAGATGAGGCTTTCTACTCCCGTAAAGATTTACACCCTCGGAAACCCTGTACAGGGTCGCTATGGGTCGGAACCGACTCGATGGCACTTAACAACAACAACAACAACAAGTCTCAGCTTTGTCATTTTGAACATTTTTATATGAGGATGCAAGAATGAATGTAGCAAATTTGCTACAAGACAAATTAAATGACATAAATGAAAGATTCAAAATCGTCTTGACAAAGGAGAAATATGGCTTACAGCAAAACATATGAAAATATCCGGTGGTTTAAGTGCCTGCACATCTCCACTCATTGTTGTTGTCATGTGCCGTGGAGTCGGTTCCGACTCATAGTGACCCTGTACAAGGTTTCCGAGGCTGTAAATCTTTACGGGAGCAGAAAGACTCATCTTTCTCCCGTGGAACAGCTGGTAGTTTCAAACTGCTGACCTTGTGGTTCTCAGCCTGATTCAAAACCACTACGCTACCAGAGCTCCTTTTAAAGCCCTTCATATCTTCATTCACAGAATCAGATCCCAAATGAGGGACATATAATCCTTCACTCTGTGCTCTGACCCAACATTTCTAAATGTCTTGCTCATTTCTGGGCCTCACATTGTGAGAGGGACTGAATTCAGGGAACTGCAATTAGGAATAGAAACAGTGCCCCAAATTTTCTGAAGAAAATTTGAAATAATTGGAAGGGGGCTTAACCTCAAGGGTGGACTTCAGTAAAAGATGACCACTGCCTTCAGATGAAGGTTTATCACATTGAGAAAGGGATGAGATTTGCTCTATGGGGACCAAAGGTGAAGGCTGCAAGGAGAAAGATTTTGGTTCAATAAAGCAAAGTTCTCCGAGAAAGAATGATATTGCCACTCACATGATGTTGCTGACAGCTGCACAGCTCACTGACTGGTAGCAAAGGATTCTTGGAGTGAAAATAGCTCATGCTTTCAGCACACACTTTAAAAGGATATTAGAAAATTAGGGTTCAATAATGCAGTGATCAAATTTTTTTAAGAAGATGATAGAAAAGAAGATTTTGTCTTTTCTTTTTTCTTCTCTTTTATTACACCTCATTAAGTAAGCATAAAAAAATAAATAAATAAAATTGTTATTGAAAAGTGAACAAAGAAAACAAACAAGCCTAAAATGAGAATTTCTTCATTCCTACAACACAAATACCATAAGTGGGTGGCTTTAAAGAACATAAATTTGATTTTTCACAGTTCTGGAGGCAAAAAGTTCAAATCTGGGTCTTTGTTATGTCAGATCCTCTGAGTCTCTCCTCATTTCTGGTGTCTGCCAGTGGTCCTTTTCTTGGAGCTGGAACCACTGCCTTCCCCGTGTCTTTGTTTGTGTTTAGTCTACCCTTCTTATAAGTCAAAAGTGATTAGGTTTAGGACCAACCCTGCCTTGGTATGACCTCATTAACAAAAGAAAAGCCTTATTTCCAGAGAGAATCACAACCTCAGGTATAACCCATATTTGTTGTTGTTGTTAAGCTCCACTGAGTCGCTTTCAACTCAAAGAGACCCTATATTAGGGATTCTGAGGAGTGGCTGGTGAGCTTGAACCACTTACCTTGTGGAGTTCTAGTGTGGCACTGCTGGTTAATGTGCTGGACTGCATGGTAAGTTTGAACCGTGAGGTTGGCAGTTCAAGCTCACCAGTCGCTCCTCAGCAATGCTATATGGGGTCGCTATGAGTCAGAACTGACTCAACAGCATTTAACAACAGCAACCTTGTGTTTCAAACAGATCTTACAGTCTGGTGCTTATCCTACAGCTCCATGCCAGGACTAACCTAACCCATATTTAGGGAGAAGATAACTCAATCCTTAACAGGGAGTGTTAAGATTGTTAGGCTTTCGACTATCTCCCTTCAACATGGAATTGAAAACGTGAACTGCGGTGTGCACCCCTCCCTGAGAGGCACAGAGTGGTTACTCACCACAGCGTTTGGCACATGACCCAAATGATTGGGATCCACAGAGTGTAGGTCTGATAAACTATTCATCCAAACTCCCTTGCGCATAACTCTGAGCTACCTACACTAAATTATATTCAGATTTTGGCAGGAAAACAGCTTGGAAATAAAATCATTTTTTTAAAGCACTGATTTTTCCATTAATCTCAAGGCACGAATGGAATTTTTTTTTTAATGTTAGTCAAATGTCCACAGTGGGAACTTAAGAACAGCCCACACATTTCCCTTCGATGTGAATGTGAAAGGGGCTTCACAAACAAATACACCAGCAAAGAAATTCAAAAAGGGCTAATCCAAAAAGGACTAAAATATAAACATGGATGAATGAAAATGACAAATCATCTACTCTGTTTTTCACAATTTCTGAATGACAATACATTTAAAATGTTATTTAAATACACAATGGGCAACATTTATCAAACAGGTCCATTGCAAAGAATGCTTGCCCAAATTATTTCTACATGCCAGTCCGTTCCTAAAACAAAAACAGAAACTTTACCATCTTGCTGCTCCCCTGACCTATTTGCCATATTATAGAAGATGAAAGAGGATGGGCATGCCCTATTTGATGAAGTTCAAGAGTGCTTGGTAATTCGTTGTGAAAAAACAATATGGCAGATCCATTATAGGGAGAACAGGTTACCACATTTCGGGCCCCACATTTCGGGCCGACTCAGGATAGGATCACAATAAATTAACGATATTTCCTGGGAAGAAGGAAACAACTCCGCAGAGACACCTCTCACAGCGGTGTTTTCAGTTGTCCAGAGAATCTCCAGGGCTTTCTGGTTGACTGAAGGCTGGGGTATTTCAGTGAAATATATGTTGCCAAGGTTCATTACAGATTGGCACTCACCTAGAGAGCACAATGACTATGAATCCCAGAGTTACTGTGTCTGTTCAAAAACACTCAGGACTAGCCAGAAAGTAGGGAGATACAACGTATGGCATGAAAACTTGGATTCTGCAGCAACTAAATTTAGAGTTTTCCATATAAATTCTGAAGGTTATGTACTTCTATTGCTCCAGAGTATGAAAGTTTACAGACTTTTTTTGTTTTGTCTGAATGACTTTTAGTTTTCTTTTTGAAAAAATTAGACTAGAGCAATATTGGCATTGCATTATAGGATAAGCACTGGACTGCTAGCCACAAGGCCAGTGGTTTGAACCCACCAAGTGTTCCTCAGAAACCCTATACAGGGTGGCTGAGTCAGAACTGACTGACGGCACCTAACAACAACAACAATAGGACAATCATGGCAAAAGTACAATAATTCTTTCTACGTAGTGTGCTGATTCCAAGAACAATTATACTCCAGAGATATACTAGTGAGATAAATTAAAAAAAAAAAATCAAACTAGTTGCTGTCAATTGTGACTCATGGTGATTCCATGCATAGAACTGTGCTCCGAAGGGATTTCAAGGCTGAGACATTTGAGAAGCAGATTGCCAAGCCTGTCTTCTCTGATGCCTCTAGATCCATGAACTGCCAGCCTTTCAATGAGTAGTTAAGCACTTGACTGTTACTCCATCCAGGGTCACCACTGTGGTTGTTGTTGTTGTTAAGTGCCATTGAGTTGGTTCCAACCTATAACAACCCTGGAGCGGCTGGTGAGCTTGAACTGCTGACCTAGTGATTACAAACCTCCTTTGCATTCCAGTGCATTAATCCACAGAGCCACACCAGGGTCACCACTAGGGACCAGTTAAGTAACCAAGACCAACCCAACCCAATGCCATCTAGTCAGTTTTGACTCACAATAACCCTGTAGGCCACAGTAGAACTGCTCCTTGGCTTCCCAGGACTGTAAGTCTTTACAGAAGCAGATGTTGTTGTTACTGTGTGCTGTCAAGTCGTCTCCAAGTTACAGCGGCCCTATATAGAGTTTCTGAGATTGGCTGGGGGGTGGTGGTTTGAACTGTTGACCTTGAGGTTAGTGCAGTTGACTGCCAAGTGCCTATCCTACAGTGCCACACCAGTGTCCATAGGACAGCGTGGAACTTCTCCTACAGTGTTCAAGACTTTTCATCTTTACAGAAGCAAATAGCCTCATCCGTCTTCCTTGGAGCAGCTAATGGGTTTGAACTGCTGAGCTTGTGGTTAGCATTCAATGCCAAACCCACTGTACCACCAGTGCTTCTTAGATATCAGCTCAGACTGGTGTTGTTGGTGTTAAGTGTCAGTCAAATCAATGCCAACTCAAAGTGACCCTATGTACAACAGAACAAAACACTGCCAGGTACTGCACCATCCTGACAATTGTTCCTCTTGGAGCCCATCATTGTGACCACTATACCAGTCCATCCCAGTGAGAGCTTTCCTCTCTCCACCTTACCAAGGATGCTGTCCTTCTGCAGAGACTGGTCCCTCCTGATAATATGTCCAAAGGGATCCCAACACTTGTGCAGCTCTTGTGTGGGGCTGAGAGGCTTAAAATAACACCAAGCACAATTGTCAATATTACCCAACCCTGTCCCAGAATCCCATAGAAGGACTATTTATCAATTGCTCTTTTTTAATAACTAGACTTAGCAGTAGTTATTGAGCAGAAGTGTCACCATCCTCACTTCCAAGAAACACTCTGGCTGTACAACTTCCAACACAGATTTGTTTGTTCTTCAAGAAGTCCATGGCACATTCCATATTCTTCACCAACACTATAGTTTAAAAGCATCAATTCTTCAGTCTTCCTTATTTATTTTCCAGCTTTCACATGCATTTGAGACAATTGAAAATACCAGGATATAATGCTTACTGCTCCATTACAAAATAAGATTTTGTAGTGATTCATTTAAAAAGAAAAATCTATTCCATTTAAGAGGTTTTTTTTTGTTTTTGCTCTGATATTATGTAATCCCATTCTTTTGATTTAAAAAATACCTTTCTAATAGAGTGATGGTCATGGGGAAGGGTGAGATGTGTTTGTTGTTTTGTTGCCTGAGGTCAGACATAGGCTGGAAGTGGTAAAAATGAAATCTAAACTCAGCAGTGGGATTCCAGAATCCACCCTTCAAATCACTATGTCAGACTACTTGTTGCATCTCATCTGAAGAATTGTGATAATTTACCCCAAGGAGTACAAATTAAATGGGCTAATATTTGTTAGAAATCCTGGTGTGGTGCTGTGGGTTAATGCGCCAGACTGCAAAGTCATTTGAACTGCAAAGTCAGCAATTCAAGCTCACCAGCTGCTCCTCGGAAACCCTATACAGGGTCGCTAAGGGTTGAAATGAACTTACCAGCACTTCACAACAACAACAACAATATTTGTAAAATGTTTAAATATTGCCTAGTACATAGTAGGTGCTCTATAGGTTTTTGAATTTTTTTTTTTTTAAATAGCGTTTTATCCAAGGTCATACCACTAACAAGTCTAAGGACTGGGATTTAAACCATGAAGTTTAACTTCATAAGCTTTACTCTTAATCTGAATGTGATATAGCCTTGGAGTTGTGCTGACTGATTCCCACCATTAAACACAAAAGTGAGTATGAAAGGCAGCCACTAAGTTTAGACATAACCAGTTTCAAAGCTGTCTGTGATTAAGACAGCCAACCATGGAAATGAGTAGTTGTCTTTTCAGCAACAAAAAAACAAAAAAAATTCATCTGAGTGGGAGGGAAAGTAAAGAACCATGTGGGTTCTATCCCCAGGGGTCCCAACACTTGTGCAGCTGTTGTGTGGGGCTAAGAGGCTTAAAATAAAACCAGGCACAATTGCCAATATGACCCAACCCTGCCCCAGAAGCCCATAGAAGGAATATTTATCAATTGTTCTTTTTTAATAACTAGACTTAGCAGTAGTTATTGGTTTGTCTCTAAACTCTCAAAATCTTAAGAAGAAAGCTAACGAGATTCAAAACCACATCTCTTACTCTATTTCTCTCTCTCTCACACACAGAGCTTTGAATTACCATTGAGGCCATGTACAAAGTAAAAGACTAGGACGCATGTTCCCCTTGATATGAAAGGAAGGATAGAGGGCTTTTTTTCCCATCATCTCTACTTGGACAGCAAACGAAAAGAAACAGTGGTGGAATTTTTACAGGTTTCTGGCCCCACATCGCTCTCTGTTTTCTCTATTACTTGCATTTCATCAACTCAGTGTAAACATCACTGCTCTTGTTGCTGCCCGGTTAGGAAACATGATTTAGCCTTCCAGGAAATTGCCTGCTCTTTGTACTTAGAGCTTGATGAGTGAAAATTTGATGGGCAAATATACCAGCAGGGCTGAGTGAATGTTTTCAGACCCATTATATTCTGTTGTTCATACAGTTGATCATACTGGAGAATGAGCTTGCCAATTAGCCCTTGCAAAGCATCCCACATCAGGGGAGATGGTTAGTTAGCCTTCTTCCCTGCAGCCTCAGACTCAAAATAAGGCTCAGGCCTTTCATCACTTGTCATAGTTTTGTAAATAACCCCAACCATATGAAAGGGTTTTCTTTCTTTCACTAGTAACCATGTTTATTGTATATGTACAATGTAAGTTATGGCATTTTGTTTTGGACTTCTTTTTAAATTAGTTTTTCTGACCAGGGACCCACTGTTGCTGAAACAGATGTTGTGGAGCCCAATGATAGCTCTCAGCTGCCAAAGGCAAAATATGTAACTGTGCACAGACCATGCAGAACAAATGACTGCAATGAGGGAATGGTAGAGTCCAAACAATAGAGCAAGTTGACATTTCATATGTCTAGCAATGTATGTTTGGGCACAGACTGTAGGCTTCTAACTGCACTCTTCTGTTCTTTAGCCCCCCTTAATGAATAACTAGCTTGAAAGACAGAGTTGGGTTAGTCTCATACCTACCCTGCCACAAAATAAGAAAACTAGTATTTATAATCAGGAAGTGTAGACCAGCTAATTCCTAAAATGAAACTGAAAGATTAGTCACACACTCACACAGTCTGCAAGATTAGGCAACATCACTGCAGTTGTTGTTGTTAGGGACTATTGAATCAATTCGGACTCATAGAAACACTGTGCACAATAGAACGAAACATTGCTCTGTCCTGCGCCTTCCTCACAATTATTGTTATGTTGAGCACACTGCTGCTGCCACTGCATCAATCCATCTCCTTGAGGGTCTTCGTCTTGTTCAGTAACCCTTACTTTGCCAAGAATGACATCCTTTTTAAGGGACTGGCCCCTCCTGATAACATATACAAAGTACTAGAGACCAACTCTCACCATCCTGGCTTCTAAGGAGCATTCTGGCTGCACTTCCAACATACATTAATTTGTTCTTTTGATAGTCCATGGTACTTTCAATATTCTTCACACACTTTAGTCTTCAAGCTTATATCCTTTTCTTTGAATAATTTAAAAAACTCTTTTGCAGCATATTTGATTTTTCTTAATTCAGTAAACAAAATATAAATACAACATAGGTTCACAGGGAAGTACACTGGTAAATGCTTTCACAAATGGTCCTTCAGGAAAAAAATATTCTGATTTGTAGTTTTTGTCAGTTTCTACCCACCATAGAATTCTCATGTTGTGCTATAAGAAAAGCACTGGACTGCTAACTACAAGGTCAGTGGTTCAACCCCACCAATCACTACTTGGAAACCCTATACAAGGTCAGTGGTTCAACCCCACCAATCACTACTTGGAAACCCTATACAGGGTTGCTATGAGTCAGAACCTACTCCTTGACACTTAACAACAACAACAACCCACCATGAAGGATTTTGTACCAACACAAGATTATTGAGTGAAGATTTAAGAAGTCATGTACGGTAGCACACCATTATAGTGTATTTTCACAATACATGCAGAAGATGTCAAGACCATAAATAATTATAAATTGGAGCAAAATAATTACTAAGTGATGAGTTTTGAGTATTTACCAACTTTTTAAACAGCATTTATTTTGTAAGCTTCTATAATTCCATTTTTAATAATGGCCATGTTAAACAACCAGATTGGGGAGACTATGTCTCTCATATTGTCAGGAGGGTGATCGGTCTCTGGAGAAGGACACCATGCTTGATAAAGTGGAGGTTCAGCTAAAACTGTCTCTTGTCTCTGGGCATTGTGGGGTTATCTTTGTATTTAATTGCTGATCATATGTTGATGTGTGTTGCAGACCGTGTAAGTCTGGTCAGAGGTTCGAGGCCCTATAGGCCCGAGTGTAACAGATCTAGTCACTTGGCAGTTATTGGCAAATTGTTTTTCATCTTAATATCCAGTTATATTTTATTAATTGCAAACATGAAGCCCTTGATAATCCACAGATAAATGTGATATTTTCCTAAAGCCGAGACTGTGAAGGTTGCAAGGTCAAGCCTTTCTCCAAAGGATTAACTAAAAATATCTTAGCTACTTCGCAGTTCTTTGTTCTACAGACAAAAAAGCCATCTTCCCTGAATCTCTCCCAAGTGTTAGCTTTTCAGCCAAGTTCCTGAAAACCTGGCTCAGGAAGTCAAAACAGAAGGACTCCGCCCAAGCTTTTGTCCTTATTTCTCACCTTCCCCCAACTGAGCTCATGTGCTATCGATATGTTAATTGGGCCTGAGAAACCAAGTTGCGGGCCTGGGATTCGAGTCAGCGAAGTACGATGTAAAGTTACCTGAATGTCTGGAAAATTACTGATGTTAGCTGTATCCTGTTTTAGTCCCTCCCAGCTTGGTGTGAAGCTCCTCCCCTAAATAAAACAGAGGCCCAGGCCTCCCCAGGTGTGCATTATGGGTTGGAGGGCATGCAGTAAAGATTGCAGGGCAGTGAGTTGCTGCCTGCAGAGACCACGATGCCTGTAGTCCCAAGTCTGCGCACCGGTGATGTATTCACCCTGGCTTTGGGGTGCCTCATTGTCCCCCTTCTTCTGTCTGTCTATGTATTCTTTTGCTATCTCTATCGCCGCCAGGTATCTCCTCCTCGTGGCCAGTCCCCGACAGATGTGTTCTTAGGCTCTCATCAACTGTCTCCTGTGGGTATAGTTAAAAAATGGAAGTGTGTACACTGTTCTCATTTGTTGTTCATGCACCTCAGGTTAGGGTGTGTTTGGCTGGTGTTGCCTACTGTCTATCACTGATCAGGTAGTATCGAAGCTGGTATTGACTCCTATCCAGTGAGTGGAGCAGCAGAGGGTAAAGTTGTGGCTGGGCTATATGGGCATGGTTGCTGTCTCCTGTTGGATAGGAAAGGGAAAACCCCTCCCCAATCCACAAACAAGGAACCAACAATGAAGAGAGAAAATAATAAAAAGAATAAATAAATAAAATCAGACAGCAGTTAGAAAAAAATAAATTAAATATAAGAATATAGTAGCTATAAAGACAAAAGAGGGACAGGGAGATGGAAGAGAAAAATAATAGAGAAAATAAAAAGAAAATAATCTTAAATGCACTCAGGAATAACTAAAAAGGAGAAGAGAGACAGAAAAATGGAGTTATAGAAAAGGAAAATAATAGAAGAAGTAAAAGGAACAAATTTGAGAGATCACTTAGAAAAACCTGTAAAAGGGAAGATGAAAAGAGCAAGAGAGTACTAAAAGTTTAAAAGGGAGACAAAAAGAAGAGGAGAAATGAAAAAAAGAAGAAGGAAAGCCAAAAGCTGAAATAAAAAGGATAAAATTCAAAGAAATGAAAGAGAAGGAGAAAGAATAAACAAACAAAATCAATGAAACAAAAAAAATTAAAAAAAACAACAAAAAAGCAGTGCAGCTGTTGGACCCACAGAGGAGGAAACTCTTGGGGGCTCATGCAAACCAAGGAGCTCACAAGGTAGGTGTAGAAGAGATGTGTTTCTGGCCCTAGATGGAATTCCTATCAGCCTCAGAGTTATCTATGTTCAGAACACACAATCCGAAAGTAGTTTGTGGAGTTCCTTGATGTAGCTGGTGTCAGTGTCTATTAGAACCACAGGACAGATGGGGGCTGGGTAAATGGCTAAATACTTGTCTTGTGGCTCTGTGGGCTCCCTAGGTACAGAGTTGATCCTGCCTGAATACAGGCACCAAAGCAGCACAGCTGTCCCCACCACCCTTGCACTGGCATTGGTCTGACCACCTGGCTCCGAACTCTTGGAAAACAGGGTCTGCCCTGAAGGTGGATGAGGGTGGGAACTGACCCCCGCTCTGGTCACCAGTGGTGGAGCATGGGGGGAAAAAAAGGAATTGTACGTTTCCTGTTGTCTGTGTGAATCTGCTCTGCCAGGACACCTTCTGTTGCCAAAGCTGCTTGCAAGATGGTCTTGCCATGCATGCCCAGTCGTTTGCCAATCTGTCTCCCCTCTCACCATCCCAGCTCAGCTTCTCCCCTCAGAAAGTACTCAGTCCATTTCTGTAACATTCCTTCTGAAGTTCAGGGTTCCAGGATTTTTGTATATGCCTGTTTCATTTAGCCTTATGTACCTTTGTTGTGGAGTCCTGGTGTGGCACTGTGGGTTAATGTGCCAGACTGCAAAGCCATTTAAACTTTAGAGTTGGTGGTTCAAGGTCACCAGCTGCTCCTTGGAAACCCTATACAAGGTCACTATGGGTTGGAATCTACTCGACAGCACTTAACAATAACAACAACCTTTGTTGTAGAAGGTGTGTGTAGTGCATTTACTTAGTACTCCATCTTACTGGAAGACCATCTCATTGCAAATACCTTTTTTAAAAACAACATAAACTACAACAAAAACCTACAACAACAACAAAAACATATGAATCTGAAAAGATAGAAATCAAATAGACTATACTGGTGGAAAGGAATGGCAGAAAAGTTCCATATCATCAGTCAAAACAAAGCCAGGGTCAGACTGCGGAACAGACCATCAATTGCTCATAGGGACGTTCAGGATGAAGCTGAAGCAAATAAAACAAGTTCACAAGAACCAAAATTTGACCTTAAACTTATCCCACCTGAATTTAGAGATCATCTCAAGAACAGATTGATGATGCATTAGACACTCATAACCAAAGACAATAAGTGTTGTGTGATGACATAAAGAACATCATAGAGAAGGAAAACAAAAGGTCATTAAGAATAAAAGAAAAAGAGAACAAACAAGATGGAGGATTGGGTAGAAGTGCAGTGAGGAGTTCCGTCAGCAACAACACTGAATGAATACAAGACCAAGCAGGCTCAGGGGATGGTGACAGAACTCTGAACCACATATAAAGGAATATTTAGAAGGCTGGAAGACTTATAGCTAGGGGAATTTGTAACAGAGGCAAGAAATCCATTGCTTTCTAATTCAAGATGCTTAGCTGCTCCCGGAGCCACCATCTTGGGTGAGACCAAGCAAGGGAAGGATCAGGGCAGCCACTGACACCTGACAGAACTGCGGAGATAAAGGTGTGGACATTCTTTTTATTTGTATCTCTTCATTGGTCTCTCACTATCTGCGCACCTCCATTCTTTTGATTAGAGGGGATGATTGATCGAGTAGACACCACATCCCAAATCCCAGAGGGTTCTACTATGCATGTACACAGATCTGCTCAAAATTTAAAGTGACAGTTTCCATTTAAAACCAAACAGCAGTACAAAATGGCCACAGCCAGCCCTGAACTGTTCATCACTAGGAAAAAGGCCTGAATGGGGATTGTGGAGCAGGACAGGTAGACTAACAAGGAAATAGGCTGAAAATTTAATCCTGAGTTATGTCACAACAACCAACAGTGGAAACTTCAAATTTCTCAGGAATCAGAGTGAAAAGGGAAGAACGTATCCTGATCACATCTACTTGGAGGCAATCAGAAAGCATAAAAAATACCAAATTACACACCTATCTAAATATTAAGGCCACAGATAACTCCTGAATATGCCCCAAAAAAGAAAAGATATGAGCACATATCCAGAAAGGAGATAAAGTCACTGAGGCAAATGAGCTAGAAATAGACCTACACTCCATACTGGAAGATGGGCAGGCTTTGGAAATGTCTGAGAAGGAATTCAGGAAAATGATTATAAAATATATCAAAACACTATACAATGGAGTTGAGAAAAATAAGGAAGAAGTCAGTAAAGTACTACAGGAACAATCAAATAAGATAGATACAGCATTGGAAACAATTCAAAGCCTACAGAAAGAGATCCAAATGACTAATAACAGAATATCAGAAATGGACAATACACTGAAAGGGAAAATGAGTAGAATTGAAGAGATAGAAACCAGAATTAGTGAGCTAGAAGAAAAATCTCTAAACACTACTAAGATAGAAGAGCAAGCACTAAAAATATCTAAAGAAGGCCTAAGATTCATGTTAGACAACATGAAGAGGAATAATTTAAGAATTATCGGCATTTTGGAACAGGAAGAATCACACAAGTCCACAGAAGACATAGTTGAAGAGCTTCTGAAGAAAATTTCCCTAACATACTGAAAATAAAAAAGATAAGCATTCAAGAAGCTCAACGAACCCCAAGAAGGATAGACCCTAAAAGAAAATCACCAAGACATATAATAATCAAGCTCTCCAAAATCAAAGATAAGGACAGAATCCTGAAAGCAACTAGGGAAAAGAGAAGTGTAACATACAAAGGCAAGCAAATCAGATTAAGCTTGGATCTCTCAACAGAAACCATGCAGACAAAAAGACAATGGGGAGACATATATAAAACCCTGAAAGAAAAAAAACTTCCAAGCAAGAATCCTCTACCCAGCAAAGCTGGCAAACAAATACGATGGTATAATCAAAATATTCCAGGATAAACAAACACTAAGGGATTTTGCCAAACCAGTCGTGCTATGAAAAACATCCTAAAAGAAGTTCTGTGGACTGAGACCCAACAAGAACAGACAACAACCAGAGAAAGATGTATGTGACAGCATCACACTGAACTCAACGGAGAAATGGAAGTCAAGAACAGAATAAAATTATAAGAACAGAGGATCTGGGAGGTCAGTCTACGATCAAAACAATTACAACGTGAAAGAAGGTAAAGACAGAGGAAAAGAGATCCAGGTGGTGAGAAAGTCAGAGATATTACAGGATAAAATGTTGTTGTTGTTAGGTGTCATCGACTCGGTACCGACCCATAACGACCTTATGCACAGCAGAACAAAACACTGCC
>NW_006408531.1:19525993-19531830 GCF_000296735.1 Chrysochloris asiatica
AAAAGGGAAAAGCCAGAAATTCAAGCAAGATTCAGAAGAGGACACGGAATGAGGGATATCATTGCTGATGTCAGCTGTATATTAGTTGAAAGCAGAGAATACTAAAAAAGATGTTTACCATGTTTATTAACTATGCAAAGTGTGTGGATCATAACAAATCATGGATTCCAGAACACTAAGTTTTGCTCTGGTAGCGTCGTGGTTATGAATCTGGCTGCAAACCACAAGGTCAGCAGTTTGAAACTACCAGCTGTTCTGCGAGAGAAAGATGAGGTGTTCTGCTCCCGTAAAGATTTACAGCCTTGGAAAACCTGTGCAGGGTTACTAGAATCGGGAATCGACTCCACAGCACACAGCCACCACTAAATTTTGCTCAAGTATACAGACTCCTGTATTTACACCAGAAGAAGGTGATACTGCATGGGTTAAAGTCAGGAATGGTGTGTGTCAGTGTTGTATCCTTTCACCATATTGACTTAGTATGCTGAGCAAATAATCTGAGACACTGGACAATATGAAGAAGAAAGTTGCCTCATGATGGAGTAAGACTCCTGAATAACCTGCAAAATGCAAATAGCACAAATGTGTTTGCTTTTTTAAAGTGAAGAGGATTTGAAGCACTTGCTGATGCGGATCAAGGTTATAATTGTCAGAGGAACACCCTCAATGGCTGTAACAAGATTATAGTCATCAGAGGAAGACCCTCAATGGTTGTAACAAGATTATAATCATCAGAGGAAGACCCCCAATGAAAAGGATTGACACAATGGCTGTAACAACGGAATCTAACAAAGCAGAGTGTGAGGGTGGTCCAGGGCCAAGGAATTTCTTTCTGTTGTGCATGTGGTCATTATGAGTCTGAATCAATGCAAGAACACCTAACAGCAATAACAATCTTTATAGGAACAGGCTGCCACATATTTTTCCTATCGGCATTACCTGTTGTCATTGTTAAGCGTCATCGAGTCAGTTCCAACCCATAGAGACCCTGTATTGGGTTTCCCAAGAGCAGCTGGTGAGCTTGAACCACCAACCTTATGGCTCAAACCAATTTTGCAGTCCAGTGCATTAATCCACATCCCCACACCAGGACTCCTTCAGCACTACCTTTGTTGCTGTGAAGTGCCATCTAGTCAGTTTTGACTCATAGCCATCCTGTATAGGGTTCCCAAGGAGCAGCTGGTGAGCTTGAACCACAGAACTTGCGGTTCACTGACTTTGCAGTCCAGTGCATTAACCCACTGTGCCACACCAGGATGCCCTCAGCACTTCCTAGGTAATCTTTCATTTTCACACTGGATGAGTTTAGCATTCTACTAGACACATGGGCTGCATCTGAATTATGTAAATTCTTTCATTGAAAGTGAGGCTCAGAGGGAGTCAATGACAGAACCTAAGCAGTAGTTCCTCACAGGCAGGCTTTCACAACACTCAGGTATTTTAAGACGGGATTCTTTTCTTTTCTCTTTCTCTTTTCTTCTCTCTTCTTCCTTTTCTTAATTAAACTCACAGTAAACTTCAGCACTTCAGCTTTTTGAGACAGACAACCTTATCCATTTTTATAGTCATTTAGTCCAAACTCCGCAGGCAGTTGTAAACAGCCAACTTGGGAGTCAATTATAAATTTTGAGCTTTGAGTAGACTTTTTCTAAGTCCCTACAGGGGAGACTACAACTGTGTGACAAAATTGTGCCAACACAAATCAAAATAAATCACTCGCTAATAAAGCAAAGTGGACCCATTAAGTAGCTTATTTGATATTATTGTTTGTAAGAGAAAGAAAGAAGAAAAAGCTTGCCTTACTGATTAATTTTTTTTAACTTTTACAATATTCTAGCCTGTTTTCCCCGGAAATATGTAACTCTTAGAAAATGCATTTAACAATGATTTGCAAAAATGAATTAAATCAGTGAAGAGCTAACTGAAAAGATACCAAATTCAGGAAATTGGTTACACAAGTGATGAAGAATTTGGAAAAGCAATCTGATGTGAGGAAACTCAGAGACCAGGAACATAAAAAAGTCACTGCCACCACAAGAGTGAATAGACGAATTGAAAAGATGCTATCCTATGAGTCCTAACCACCGGAAGGAAGTAGGAATCATGGCAGGCAATCAGTTGGAAGCCTTAGAGGAAATACAGTCATTGCTTAAAATACCATTATTTTAAGCCGAGCGATCAGATAAGGAATCTCTCTTCTCCTATCCACAACCTCCCATTGATCAAGTCCAGCTGGAAGTCAGCTGACAGCAGAGCCTGGGAAATGTAGTCTGCAAGTATTAAGTCCCGGAGCTGAGCCCCAGAAGTGTGAGTAGTGGATCTGAGTACAAGCTGAGGAAGCACTCTTGTGTTCTGTCGAGTAGGTTCCAACTCATAGCAACCCTGTCTAGTGTTTCCAAGAGCAGATGATAGGTTTGAACTGCTATGCTTGTGGTCAATGGTCCGGTGCTTATTCTACAGCACTACACCAGGGTTGGAGGATGCAACGTAGGGTTTTTGAAAATATTTTAAACTCCTCATAAGAAAACCTCTTTACAGATTTAATTTGTTATTACACTTTCTCTCAGTTCAATTGAAAATGTGCCATAAGAACATGTAACCCAAAGATACCTGTACTCATTTTAGCAGTTCTCCAATTAACCTATTTCAGAAATAATAAATCCTGAGGACGTAAGGGATTACTTTAATTCTAGACAGAAGAGAAGAGTTCAAATTAAAAGGATGCTTCAGCAATGTCACCATGTTAACCAGACATCAACTTCCAGGTGTTGTTATTAGGTGCTAGCGAGTCGGTACTGACTCATAATGACCCTGTGTACAACAGAACGAAATACTGCTCAGTCCTTTGCCGTCCCCACAATCATTGCTACACTTGAGCCCAATGCTGTTGCAACTGTGCCAATCCATCTTGTTCGGGATCTTCCTATTTTTCACTAATGCTCCACTTTACCAAGCATGTTGTCCTTCTCCAGAGACTGGTCCCTACTGATAATATATCTGAAGCACGAGTCAAAGTCTGGTCATCCTGATTTCTGCAGAGCATACTATCTGTCCTTCTTCCAACACAGATTTGTTTGTTCTTTTGGTGAATTGTGGTACGTTTAATATTCTCTTCTAACACCGTAACTCAAGGGCATCAATTCTTCTATGGTCTTCTTTATTCATTGTTGTTAAGTGTCTTCAAGTTGATTCCAACTCATAGTGACTCTGTATAGGGTTTCTAAAGCTGTAAATCTTTGTGGAGACAGAAAGCCACATCTTTATCCCACAGAGCAACTGGTGAGCTCAACCCGCTGACCTTGTAGTTCAAAGTTCAGTACATGGCCTACAGAGCCACCGTGTTCCCATCCAAGTAGATAGGTGATTATTATCCCAAGCTTACAAGTGAAATAGGGGCAAACATGGAGCACAATTGAAGACATGTAGCCACTCTCTCATCAAACAGGAAGGAGAAGGAAGTAGACATAAGAGAAGTGGATAAAAGGAAAGAAGAGAGGAAAGGAAAAAAGAGAAAAAGAAGAAAGATTTATAATCATTCACATCAAGGGCTTTTTAACTGCTACACATGGCAAAACATAGATATTAATTGATCATCAGCTTTTAATTTTCTAATAATTCAGACAGCTTTCAAAATTTTATTCTCCAAAAGAGAAAAGTCTAACTATATTTCTGTTAGCTGGTTAAAGTAAATGACTATAAATCGTGATTTCATATATTTGAAAGACATCATGTTTCTTTCCTTCCCTACATGGTATCTGTCTTTAAAAATGATGTCAAAATAAAAATCTTATTAAGACACTAATAGAAGTTGATAGAAGTTTGTTTTAATATATGAATCTCAAATCAAGATAGCATTTTGACTAATTGTTAGCTGCCCTCAAGTAGTTTCTGATTCATAGTGACCTGCTCAAAATGTTCCAAAGTTTAAAAGAGCTTCCAGACATTCCTTTTGTTGCTGTTAGGTGCCTTCAAATCACTTATGACTTCATGTCAGAACAAAACACTTGCCAGCCCCAAGCCATCTGTACAATAGTTATGTTTGAGCCCATTGATGCCACTACTGTGTCAATCCATCTCATTAAAGGGTCTTTATCTTTTTCACTTACCGTCCACTTTATTAAGCATGATGACCTTTGCTGAGGACTGGTATCCTCCTGATAGCAAGTCCAAAGTATGTGAGACAAAGTCTTGCTATCTTCACTTCTAAAGAACATTCTGGCTGCACTTATTCCAAAACAGATTTATTTGTTCTGTCAGTCCATGGTACTTTCTATATTCTTTGCCAGCACCATAATTCAAATGTATCACTGCTTCTACAGTCTTCCTCATTCATTATCCAACTTTCATACGAGGCAATTGAAAGTACTATGACTTGGGTCAAGCGCACATTAGTCTTCAAAGTGACATCTTTGCCGTGCACTTGTGAAGCAGATTTGCTGAATGCAATCCATCATTTGACTTCTTGACTGCTGCTTCCAAGATTTGATTTTGAATCTAGGCAAAATTAAATCTTTGACAACTACAATCTTTTCTTCATTTATCACGATGTTATTTATTGATCCAGTTGTGAGGACTTTCGTGTTCTTTATATTGAGGTGCAACCCATAAAAAAATCCTTATACCCTATCTTATTCATATTTCTTGATAGCTGCTTCCATGACTCTTGATATTTGATCAGAACAAAATGAAGTATTTGAGAACTTCAATCTTTCCTCCATTTATATGAATGTTGTTTACTGGTCCAGTGGTGAGGATTTATTTTTTCCCTTTACATTGAGGTGCAACCCATACCAATGGCTGTGGTCTTTGACCTTCATCAGTAAGAATTTTAAGACATCTTTGCTTTCAGTAAGCAAAGTTGAATCATCTGCATATCA
This sequence comes from Chrysochloris asiatica, assembly GCF_000296735.1. NCBI lineage: Eukaryota > Metazoa > Chordata > Mammalia > Afrosoricida > Chrysochloridae > Chrysochloris > Chrysochloris asiatica. Next base: position 19,530,871 of record NW_006408531.1, read on the forward strand.
CAGGTTGTTAATGAGACTTCCTCCTATCATGATGCCACGTTTTTCTTCATATAATCCAATCCAGCTACTCAGATTATTTGCTCAGCATACAGACTGAATAAATACGGTAAAAGAATATAACTCTGGAAACACAGTTCCTAATTTTAAACCGTTTGGTGTTCCCTTGTTCTGTTCAAACACTTGCCTCTTGATCTGTGCATAGGTTCTCATGAGCACAATTAAGTGCTCTGGAATACTTATTCTATGCAATGTTGTCCACCACTTGTCAGGATCCACATAACCAAAAGTCTTCGTGTAGTCAATAAAGCACAGATAAACATCTTTCTGGTATTCTCTACTTTCAGCCAAGATTCATCTGACATCAGCAATGATATCCCTCTTCCACATCCACTTCTGAACCAGGATGGAACCTCTGGAAGTTCTCTGTCAATGTATGGTTGCAGCCATTTTTGTATTATCTCTAGCAAATTTTACTTGCACTTGATATTAATGATATTGTCCAATGATTTTCTCATTCTGTTGGGTTGCCTCTCTTTCAAGTGGGCACAAATATGGCTCTCTTCTAGTCAGTTGGAAAGGTAGCTGTTTCCAAATTTCTTAGCATAGATGAGTGAGTGCCACCAGCACTCCATCAGTTTGTTGAAAGATTTCAATATGTATTCTATCAATTCCAGGTGCCTGGTTCTTTGCCGATGCCTTCATTGCATCTTGGACTTCTTCCTTCAATATCATTGGCTCTTGATCATACGCTACTTCTTGAAATGGTTGAACATCGACCATTTCTTTTTGGTAAAGTGATTCTGTGTATTCCTTCCATCTTCTTTTGATGCTTTCTGCATCATGCAATATTTTGCCCATAGAATCCTTTAATATTTCAAGTTGAGACTTGAATGTTTTCTTCAGTTCCCTCAGCTTGAGAAATCCTGAGCATATTCTTTCCTTTTGGTTTTCCAAGTTCAG
>NW_006408531.1:19533451-19546839 GCF_000296735.1 Chrysochloris asiatica
AGAAAAAGAGGAAGACCCACAACAAGATGGATCAGCCAGGTGGCATCATTGATGGCGTCAAGTGTGGCAGTGGTAGTGAGGTTAGCCCAGGATCGGACATTGTTTCGTTCTGCTGTGCATGGAATCGCTATGAGTTGGTTCCGACTTGATGGCACCTGACAACAATGACAACAATGTGTAGGATATCCATGTTTATGCATTCCATTTCATTTTTGCCAGTTTCCAATTTTCCTAGATTCATTCTTCATATATTCCATATTTCAATTATTAATGGCTATTTACAGCTGTTTCTGTTCATTTTGAGTTATGCCCCATTAACAAATGAAGGTCTCAAAGGATTTATTCCATTTGCACCATCACGATCAGCTCTACTTTGAGGAAGCAGCCCTGCCCCAGTCACATTTTGAGTGCTTTCCAACCCAAGTGGATAATCTCCCATCATTATATATGACAGGATTCCCGTGCTCTTCATCATTTGTTCAATATTCAATATTCCAGTGCTGACAGTGTTCCACTGCTATTCATAAGGTTTTCAGTGACTAAACATTCAGAAGTAGTTCATCTCTCTTTCTTCCTAGTCTGCCTTCATCTGGAAACTCAAACGAAACCTGTCTATTATGGTTGATCCTGCAGTTATTTAAAAATATCTGTGGCATAGCTTCCAGCATCATAGCAACATGCAAGACCCCACAGTACGACAAACTGACAGACCATTGAAAGTGTTTATATAATAACAATTTACCCCTTGGTCTGACTTTGGAGTTCCTGTTCCTTAAACCTGACAGAAAAGAAAGAAAGAATAAGCCTAAGTGATGCAGCTATTTCTTCAAAGGAGCCCGATGTCTAAGGCAAATCAATCTTCACTGAGCCACTGTGGCTGTTGCTCAACTTAAAGATAACTCCAGGAGACCAATTTGCTGAAGGCTTGAGGTTCAATAGGGCAATGACCTGGGTGGGTTATTCCAGCTTCCATGTACCACAGAAATCTGGATTCCAGGAGAATTAAAACTAATTCTCAAAAGTAAACGTTTTCTGACAATTTCAGGGTTTTATCCTACCTGTGTTTTCTACCCTTCATGGTGAGTTTGCTGGCTCAGGGCCCTAGCTGAAAAAGACAGACTCTGTTCTCATTTTCTGTTTCAGACTGTGTGGAGAAAAGTCTTATTTTAATTGAAACTGAAATCCCACAATTAGGTTAGAAGAGCACTTTCTCGATGGATTCTTTGGAAGGTTATCTTTTTCTAAGTTGTATAACTAGGAAATGAAACGGATCATCAAGAAAATTCCTTAGGCCTTTTTCATTCCCATCAAGGAAATGTTTAGCTCATATATCAATTCACTTTTTTCCCTTTTTGTATTAAGTGATTTTTATCTACAAAATAAGGTGACCTAGGGCACTACAAAATGACTTGTAAGTTGATATTAGAAAGTAGGAAAGAGAAGGAATTTTAAACAAGATGAGTGTAGGAGATTGAATACCAATTACTTGAGTAAAGCACATAACTTTTTTACCCTATGTAGAAAATCAACAATGTGTGTGTGTTAAAAGGAAGAAAAAAAAAACCTCAAGTATTTAGTGAGTGTTTGGAAATGAAATAAGAATATTAAACTTTATAAAGTGTTTGGTTGGTTGTGTTAGATGGGTACCACTACATCATGAGATGGATTGATGAAACACCTTTATTGCTGTCAGAACTCACTACAACAGTTCTCATCAAGCAGGAAACACTACAGAAGTATTGTTTGGCAAGAATTTTAAGTCATGTTTCATATCAGTAGAAATTATGCCTAACTGCCTGTGTGCATATGTGTAGACTATGTATTAACTCCAAAATACGTGTTATGACTCTACCCTAAGAAGACACTCGAAACCAGGATATTGGAACATTTGAATGTTCCTGAGAATACTCATATACAGAGGACTCCCAACAAGAATGAGAAAAGGAATAATGCTGAGGTCTCTCATAGCGCCCTGAGCATTTCTCTAGAACATGCTACAATGATCTATTTACTTGTCTGTCTTCTCTACTTAACTTTCAATTCCTTCACATCAGGGGTAGTATCTTTTCATCTCTATCCCTAGAGCTAGTACACTCCAAGGATACGCTGGGAATTTTAATCGCAGTTTTAAAAATAGTGGAATGGCAAAAGAAGAGTATTATGTTTACTTATATTACAACTCTTCATAAAAAACAATTGAAAAAGAGTAATATCATAGAATCTAATCCTCAGATTTGAGCTGAACACCAACTTTATATGATGGTATCTACATATATTTTATTTGCTTAGGGAATTTTCATAGCATTCATTGGCCATCTGATGACATGCAAATTAGGCCCCTAGATAATTATGTAAGATTTGATTTTGCTTTATTCAAGCAAATAATTAAATATATGAATTTGGGCAGAGTCACTACTTGAATTTCTTATCTTGGTTTACAAATCAATAAGATTTGTGAGTTGTAATAAGATATGTGGAGCCACTTGGTAAATCATAGTAATTGCTCAGTTCAGATCATTGACATTCAGAATTTATAAGGAATCTAAAGTTTTAAACTCATACAACATGGAGAAATTAATGTTGATGTGAATTTTTATTACAAAGCTGTAGACTAAAGTATTTAAATTATGGTTTGCAACTATTAGTTTTCTATCTTCATTGGTTTTTAATTTTGTAAAGATCTACATATTATATTTCTTGAATTAAATTTTTATCATGCATTCTGTGGAAAATTTCTGTATATTTTTTTTAATTGAATACAAGAGTTTTCAATGATCTGGGTATCAGGTACTTGTGGTCAAATTTACTAATGACATTTGGCTATTTTAATACCAAATTTTTCCTAAGCTTTGCAAAACAGATTCCTCCACTGAAGACGATTTGTTGCCTGTTCTTCCTGGAATTCCTCAGTTACACAGTGATCTAGAGGAAATTGGAATACTATTCCCCCACCACTTTTGAAATTGTTTAAGCAAAAATCACTGAAATTAAATCGATATTCACTATATGATAGTTTTAAATGCCAAGTGTATGTTGTCATTGTTGTTAAGTGCTGTCAGTTCTGACTCATAGTGACCTTATATAGGGTTTCTGAGGCTGTAAATCTTTGTGGAAGCAGAAAGCCTCATCTTTCTCCCTTGGAGAGGCTGGTGAGCTTGAACCGCCAATCTTGTGGTTCACAGTTCAGTACTTAGCCTACAGAGTCAAGCGTATAGAGAGTATATGATCGTGCCAGGAGTCTTGGTGTGACACTGTATGATAAACACTGGACTGCAAACTACAAGGTCAGTGGTTCAAACCCATCAGCCACTCTTTGGAAACCCTATACAGGTCAGAATGAGTCTGAAGTGACTCAAGAACAATAACAAATCCTTGCCTACACCCCAAGATGCCTTTATAAGGGAAATGGCCTGTCCCCAACTTCTGCTTAAAGGTCTGGCCTGGTATCCTGAGATACTCTAATTAACCTGGGTAATTGTAGGCAGTGTAAGCCTGGCCCAACGCCTGTCAATGACATTTGACATTGTCTAGATTGAAGAAAAGAAAAGGTGGCATGGGTCATCAGATTGCTCCTCTCTGTGATTTTAAATAGGAAATACTCTAAGAGTAGAAAGGTCATAAGATGCTGAAAAGACATCCTTTGAAACCAAAGTCATGGTAATGAAAAAAATAATAAGAAGAAAACAGTTTCCCAAAGGAGCAGAGATAGTCCAACAATGAGATGAAAAGCCTGTAAGAAATATTCAGAATCAGCTTCTGTCCTTTTCCCCATCATTAAATCATCAGGTAAACGTCTAACAATTTACCAAAAGGACAGTAGTTTTTCTGCTCTTTTGATTGTAAACATATGATGTTGCTGTTTTTGCTAACTGCCATAAAGTCAGTTCAGACTCAGAGTGACCCTGTATAGGGTTTCTGAGGAGCAGCTGGTAAAACTGAACCTCCGAACCTTTTGGTTCAAACCGATCTTGCAGTTTGGTGCTTATCCTACAGTGACATATCAGGACTCTAAAACATATGATGTGCTCATCATAAAACAAACAAAACATTTTAATATAATATTTTAAGTTTAAATACTACTATAATACTCATAATATTTTGTTGAATAATCATCTAGATTTCTCAATAGACATATCTTGGTATTCATATAAGATTTTCATGACTAGTTTATAGCTTGAATTTTTGAACTTCAATAATTTCCATGCCGACAAATACAACCTTGCAGCATTACTTTTTTTTTTTTAGTTTTTACTGTGAATTGAGTGATAGTTTGTTTACATGGGAGAATATCAGTTTTATACTCATCATTTTATTGCAATGATTACAATCTCCCCCATGAATCATCATTCAACAGTATTTGCTTCTATTTCCTCTGTTTTGTTTTGTTTTGTTGAGGGGGCACAGAATGTAAACAAAATCACTCAGGAATATATAATCATTTAAACAACCAAAGGACACACGTTGCAAGCCTGCCTCCTGGCCGCCAGCACACAGCCTTTCTCTTTCCATGAGTCTAAGTCCTCAACTTATTCAAACTGTATGCTGAGCAAATAACCTGAGAAGCTGGGTTCTATGAAGAAAAACATGCCATTAGGATTGGAGGAAGACTCATTAACACCTTGCGATATGCAGATGATACAACCTTGCTTGCTGAAAGTGAAGAGAACTTAAAACATTTACTGATGAAGATCAAATGAGCACAGCCTTTGTTATGTATTACATCTCAATGTTAAGAAAACAAAAATCCTCACCACTGGACCAATGAATAGCATTTTTATCAATGGAGAAAAGATTGAAGTTGTCAAGGACTTCATTCTTCTTGGATCAACCATCAGCACTCATGGAAGCAGCAGTCAAGAAATCAAATGACATATATTGCATTAGGCAAATCTGCTGCACAAGACTTTTTTAAAGTGCTGAAGAGCAAAGATGTCAGCTTGAGAACTAAGGTGCACCTGACCCAAGCCATGGTATGTTCAATAACCTCAAATGCATGTGAAAGCTGGACAGTGAATAAGGAAGAACGTAGAAGAATTGATGTATTTGAGATATGGTGTTGGAGGAAAATATTGAAAGTGCCATGGGCTGCCAAAAGAACCAATAGATCAGTTTTGGAAGAAGTACAGCTCCTTGGAGGCCAAGATGGCCGAACTTCGCCTCTCATCCTTCGGACATATTGTCAGGAGGGACCAGTCCCTGGAGAAGGATATCCTGTTTGGTAAAATAGAGGGTCAAAGAAAAAGAGGAAGACCCCTAATGAGATGGATTGCCCAAGTGGCAGTATCGATGGACTCAAGTGTGGCAACAGTAGTGAGGTTGGCCCAGGATCGGGAAGTGTTTCATTCTGCTTGTTTAAGATTGCTATGAGTCGGTACCGACTCGATGACACCTAACAACAACAACAACAAGTCCTGAACTGCTCTCTCTCCATGCCTCCATCTCTGGTGTCACTTGCAGCATTACTTTTAATGGTCCATAATATTCAAATATATTTATATATGATAATATCAAATATAAATGCCTTCATGATAGGCATTCATGTTGTCTCCAATGTTGCTCTATAATAAATAATAATAAACTAAATATTTAAAAAAATTTAAATAGCTTGCACATACATTCATATTCATCCTAATTGTTTCCTTAACTTAAAATTTTAGAATTGGAGTTAGAATAAGAAGGATTCATATTTTTATTTATGATCCAGAAATGGTACCAGCAATTTACATGTTTATATTATGAGATACACATTTTATCAACTCATCGCTAACACAAGACATTTATCTTTTCCAACCAGATAGGGGAAACTGTTAACTTATTTCTGTCCTAATATGCTCTGTAGAATAAACACCAGCCTTCAAACCACAAGGTTGTCAGTTTGAGCCCACCAGCCACTCTGTGGGAGAAAGATGATGCTTTCTGCTCTCAACAATTTACAGCCTTGGAAACTTTACACAGGGTTGCTATGAGTTGGAACTATCTTGATGGGACTTAACAACAACAACTATTTGATTATTAATTATGTTTACTTACTATTTGTATGTCTCCTTTTGTGAAGTACTTGGTCATGTACTTTGCCCACTCTTCTATTAGTTATTTTTGCTGTTGAATTCTGTCAAGGTGGTTCTGACTCATAGCAACTCTGTATATAGCTTTCAAGTTGCAGCTGGTGGATTTGAATCACCAACTTAAAGTTAACAGTCTAGTGCTTACTCTGCCTACAGTACGACACCAAAGTGTTGATTATTTGTATATTGATTTAAAGAATCCTTCATATATTAAGATCATTAACACTTTTTCTATCATAAATTTTGAAAATATTTTTGCAGGCATCATTTATCTTTCAAATTGTTCTAAGTGTCTTTTGCAGTGAAAGGTTTATAACATTTCATGGTCAAAGTTATGAAATTTTTACTTTATGATTCCTGGTTCTTTTTTTATTGGTCATACTTAGAATGACCTTCCCAAGAATATAAAACTAATTATCCTAATTTTCTTCTAGGATATTTATGGATTCACTTGTTCTATTTATATGTTTGATCCATCTGGAATTTATTTTGGTATGATTGAAGTAAATATTCAATTTAATTTTCCCTTATAGTGTTATCCCAGTACCACTTATTAAATAATGTATTGTTTTTCCACTGACTGATTTAAAATGCTACTTTTATCATGTACTAAATTCCATTATATATTGGGGTGACAGTGTATCATAGTGGTAAAGCAGTTTGGCTCTAGAATTAGAAAGACATGTTACACTAACTAACAGTGTAACTATGGGCAAGTTTCTAAATATCTCTAAGCCTGAGCTTCCTCATTTACTATGTGGCTATAATAATGCCTCCTAGGGTCATGTGAAGAATGAGCACTAATATTCAGCCAAGCATCTGGCATTATTGACGATGTTTAGTAAAATTAGTTAATAGCTGTACTTGGATTCATTGCTAGATTTTCTTTTCAGTCCTCTTAATCTGTCTGTTTTAGTACTAGGAAGTTACAATTAATTATGTCTTAGAATAGAGTTTCATATCTATTAGGGAAAATCCCTTCCATTAATCTTTTTTGTTTTTGAGACTCACACAGGCTTTTCTTCTATCTTTATAAAACTCCTCCCTTGAAGTTCACTTGAGAAGCCTATTTAAAACAACAACAATAATGACTTCATCTCTCTGAGCTACAGTTTAACTATCTACAAATTGGGTTTGATGCCTGCTTTTTGGAGTCCTGGTATGATGCTGCAGGAGAAGCACTGGACTGCTAACTGCAAGGTCAACAGTTCAAATCCACTTGTCGCTTCTCAGAAACCCTATACAGAGTCACTATGAGTTGGAACCAACTCAAGGTCATTTAACAATAACAACAACCTACTTCTTAGATTTATTGTCAATGCAAAGAAACAGCCTACTGCAATGCCTGAAGCACAGAAAATATTCAATAATTGGAAGCAATATTGTTATTGTAATGGTGATTTATTATTTGTAATTGTGTTCAAGCAAATTGTTACCATAACAACTATGTTTTAGAAAGTGCCAAGCAGAATTCTGTATTGACAATGATTACTGAGCAAAGATGAATTTCAATAGTAAACATAAACTAAAATAGACGAAGAGGTTCCTGAAATGAAAACAACTCATGATCGAGGCGCTAGTACTATACAGATGCTATCTTTTATACAATAATTAGGAAAACATTACTAAAGAAGAAAGTATAAAAATTTCAAATTCCATTACTCCATTAAGTCCAAGGTTCGGTGCTAACATTGCAAACATCTAGATTCTAGTTTATAAACTATCATACAAGGATGAATGTCTCTGGATGGTAGAGTTTGTGCTCATCTGTTAACCTAAAGATTGGTGATTTGGACCCATCCAGCAGCACCACTGAAGGAAGGCCTGCCTGGTGATCTGCTTTGTTATAGATTACAGCCAAGAAAGCCCTTTGGAGCACAGTTCTACTCTATAATATATGGGGTCACCATTGGGTTGGAATTGACTCAACAGCCACTGGTTTGGGGTTTTATTTTTGTTTCTTTAATACAAGGATATATATGTGTAAGAATTTAAATGGTGGGTGGTAATGAGGGCTCTGGTAGCATAGTGGTTACAAATCGGGTTGTGAACCTTAAGGTCAGCAGGTCAAAACTACCAGCCACTCCGCGGGAGAAAGATGAGGCTTTCTGCTCCCGTAAAGATTTACAGCCTTGGAAACCCTGTACAGGGTCACTAGGGGTCAGAACGGGCTCTAAGGCACTTAACAACAACAACAACAACAGTATACTACGGTTAAAGGGTAAATAAAAGTATGCACACATTTAAAGGGGCTATTGGACTCCTGGTGTGGTACTGTGGGTTAATGCGCTGGCTGCAAAGTTAATTTGAACCACAAGGTCAGCAATTCAAGCTCACTAGCTGCTCTTTGAAAACCCTATACAGGGTTGCTATGGATCAGAACTGACTTGAAGCCACTTAACAAGAGCATCGCACTCAATATTAAAATGGCTTTGGTAAATTGATCAATGGGATACTTCTTGAAAGTAAGAATAAGTCTGGGGAATAATGAAATACCTGGGTTTTCCTTCCTTCAATCACTCACTCATTTAACAAACAGGGGCTTTGCTTACAACTCAGTATCTGTCATTAAGAAGTACAGGGTGAAAAAAATGTTTTACTATCATCCTTTACCTCTGAGAGAAAGGAAAGGAAAGAATTTCAGAGCTCTAGTCTAGATAAATATCAACTGTATTATTATTTTTAATGAATCTTCCAGGAGAGGAGAGTTCCTCATCCAAACCACCCACACAAAATATCTAAAATACAGTATCTTCTCATTACTACCATAAATCTACTAGTTAAGAAGTAAAAAGCAGAAATGAGAAACAAATGCCAAACTACAATTTTTGAGTAATTTTCTATTTTAGCAAATGCATTTTTGCCCAAATGATGTCAGATTATAAGAGTTTCAAATGCCTGCAATACACTGCATAATGTGCCATCTGGGTAAATCTAAATGTTGCAGCCATTCACCTTACTTTGGTTCTGAGGTTATGTTCATGAAGAGAACTGCAGTTGTATCACATTGCACGAGCTCCCGGAGCTTGGGGGAGAATAATGACACGAATCAATAATGCTGTCTGGGAAATGGCTTAGAATAAAATATTACAGAAGGGCACGAACATCACCCAGAGGGAGACTTCAGCGCTGATTAAATATGGCTGCCTCAGCTCTCTTCCACGCAGTGACAGATGGGAAGGAGTGCTTACTTTGGCTTTTGCTGAATTTTTCTGAACTAGGGTTACTCAGGTAGCATGAAAACAGGGCAGTGTGTGCCAGCTCACTTAGCTTTGCTGCACTTGGCTGCCCCCTGAAGCTCAAAACTGCACACACAAGCAAAGAATTCCTCATCCCATTTCATCAGGCCCCACAGTTTACCATAAACCTCACGCTCGCGGATTCTTTTCAATTATCCCTTGTGAAAAGAAATTTAAAAATAAAATCCTCATACACAGATGTATCCTTCTTATTAATTCCCACATTCTAGATGGAACAAAAAAGACATTTTATTTGTTCGCGTTAACAAGATTTCTTGTATATGAAGAATTAACAAAATACTCTGGATTTAACATTAAAGTGTAGAGACCATCTAGACAAATGTCAACTTTAAATCACATTTGAATACATGAAAAGAAGAAAAATTGAACACAAAGTTGCCCTGCTGGTGTCAAGAAATAGTTCTTTCTTGTTTCCACAATAACATGCCTTAAAGAAAAAAAAAAAAAAAAAAAAAAAGGCCCCCATTCTCCTATCCAAATCCAATATGAACTTAGCATGTCCTGTCTGAGCTTAAAAAAATTCAATGCTATTTATCATACAACATAATTTATTCTACCAACTTTTTTATTTTGACCTTTCTCACAGGTTAAATTTATTTTAAAATGTATTTTATCCCAAGGAATAGGAAATGTGGGTGATAGAGACATTAGGCATCAGAAGTATAGGCGCTGAATTTCCTCTGTGTGTGTGTGGCTGTGTCGCTGGGTATGCTGGGATTGTAGACACAGACAATGCTTACTGATTCGTTAGCTGTGTTATAGATTTTATTGAAACTATTAGCTAGAATATAATGAATTCCATGTGTCAGTCTTATTTAACATTTAAAAAAAAGGATAGGATTTTTTTAGAAGACATAATTGCTACAAATCCTTTCTGAATAATTAATTTTTATTAACATTCTTCCCATACTCATATTTTAAACAGACAAATGGACTGTTTACATATTAAATATTATTGTTATAACTACGGATTTATGAATTTGCATTTTCAGCCACTTTTTCTCACTACCTTTCTCCCTGGGAACATTGAAACATCTAGGAAAACATTAACTTTTTCAGGCCCCTTCTACCTAAATATAGATAGATAGATAGATAGATAGATAGATAGATAGATAGATAGATAGATATAGATATTTTTTTTAATACCTGGACACTCTTACTCAAAGCTACGTTCTTTGAATTTTGTACCACCATTGAATAGAAATCCTTCTATATTCTCAAACTAAATCTTAAAAACCCAAGCTTAATAAATGTGCTGTTTTAATATTTTTAAATCCTAAAAGCAACAGTTTTAAAGAAATTACCTTTATTCAAGTTTCTTTTAGCTAAGACAATTTGAAAAATGAAGAAGAATCTACTAAAATTTGAAAATATTTAAAGGCTTTTAAATCTAGATTAAGCTGACCCTGTCTAAAGTTTCTCATTCAGATTATTTGGTAAAGATACTAAACTATGGTTCTAACAAAAGTTGCAGAATGGTTTAGTGTGGAAAACATGCTCTTTTTTAACACCAGCAACCTTTATATGCAATTAAGATACCTTGGTCTTTTCCTATATATTAATTTAGTTTGGGGAAACATCTATCATACATTTGTATGTAAATATGTGTATATATTTGTACTATATTTATACCATATTAATACAATTTCAAGAGGTGGCTTATAATCAAGATTCAGTGGTACTGAAGGAAGAAGTCCAAGGTGCACTGAAGTCATTAGCAAAGAACAAGGCTCCAGGAATTGATGGAATACAAATTGAAATATTTCAATAAACTGATGCAGGCACTCCCTCATCTATACCAAGAAATGTGGAAGACAGCTACCTGGCCAACTGATTATTCCCGAGAGAGGTGGCCCAACAGAAAGTGGAAATCATTATTATTAATATCACATGCAAGTAAAATTTTGCTAAAGATAATTTAAAAATGGATGCAACAGTACATTGAAATTGCCACAGGCTCAAACTGAATTCAGACAAGGATGTGGAACAAGGAATGTCATTGCTGACGTTAGATGGATCTTGGCTGAAAGTAGAGAATACCAGAAAGATGTTTACTTGTCTTTATTGTCCAAGCAAAGATTTTGACTGTGTGGATCATGACAATATGTGGATAACCTTGTGAAAAATGGGTATTTCACAACACTTTAATTGTGCTCATGAGGAACCTGTACATAGACCAAGAGGCAGTCGTTCAAACAGAACAAGGAAGCACTAAATGGTTTAAAATTAGAAAAGGTTTGTGCCAGGATTATATTATTTCACTATACTTATTCAATCTGTATGTTAAGCAAGTAATCAAAGAAGATGCATTATATGAAGAAGAACACGACATTAGCATTGGAGGAAAACTCATTAACCACCTGCAATATGAAGATGATACAACCTTGCTTACTGAAAGTGAAGAGAATTTAAAATACTGATGAAGATCAATAACCACAGACTTCAGTATGGGTTGCAACTCAATGTAAAGAAAGCAAAAATCCTCACCACTGGACCAATAAACAACATCCGTATCAATGGAGAAAAGACTGAAGTTGTCAAAAGACTTCATATTGCTTGGATCTATACTCATGGGAGCAGCAATCAACAAATAAGTGGCATATTGCATTAGGAAAATCTGCTACACAAGACCTCCTTGATGTGTTTAAGAACAAAGATGTCAGTTTGAGGACTAAGGTGCACCTGACCCAAGCCATTGTATTGTTAATAGTCTCATAGGCATGTGAAAGTTGGACAACAAATAAGGAGGACGGTAGAATTGATGCATTTGAGTTACGGTGTTGAAGAAGAATATTCAATTTAATTTTTCCTTAAAATATCATGGTCTGCTAGAAAACAAATAAATCTGTGTTGGAAGAAGCACAGCCAGAATGCTCCTTAGATGCCAGGGTGGTTAGACTTTGTCTCTCATACTTAGGACATATTATCAGGATGTCCCTGGAGAAGGACATCATGCATGGTAAAGTGTAGGACCAGTGAAAAAGAGGAAGACCCCCAAGAAGATGGATTGGCACAGTGGCAGCAGGAATAGGCTCAAGCACAAAAATAATTGTGAAGATGGCACAGTAGCAGGCAGTGTTTCCTTCTGTTGTGCACAGGGCTGCTATGTTAGGGACAGATGGCACATAGCAACAACAATGTGTTGTACTGGACTGCTCAATGAAAGTTTGATGGTTCAAACCCACCAGCTCCTTCCTACCTAGAAATCCTATACCTAGTCTCTATGAGTCAGCACTGACTCAATGGCACTAACAACAACTTTGCACCTATCACCTATCTCATTAACCAACACTTAGCATTTACAACAGCAATGAAAAGATTTACTATCCAGCTCTTCTACACATTAACAATGTATAGCTAGCAATGACAAATGCTGGATGGAGTCTGAAGCAAGAGTAACTCTGACTCTGATAGTTAAAATTGTATGTCATCTTAACTAGACTATGATGTTCACCACTTTGGCAGTTACATAATAATGTGGTTTGGCAGTTATGTAATCATTTAACCTAGCAATTATGTAATGAAGTCATCATCTTCAATTTTGTGATGGTCATCCCCCATTTTCAAGTAATGCCAATTTTAATATAGCGATCATTTCTTTGAAACCTGAATATTTTAATAATTAAGGAGTTGTTGCTGTCGTTAAGAGCCATTCCGACTCATAACTACCCTGTATAGTGGTTGGTAGTGTTAAACTGCCAACTTTGTGATAAGAAGTCCAGTGCTTATCCTACAATGCCACACCACAACTCCAATTAAGGAGTTGTTGTTGTTGTTAAGTGCCTTCAAGTTGGTTCTGACCCATGACCCATATAGGTTTTCCAAAGAGTCGTTGGTGAGCTTGGCCCACCAACCTTGTTGTTCAAACTGTCTTTGCAGTCTAGTGTATTAACCCACAGCACCACACCAGAACTCCACAATCAATGATTGTTGTTGTTGTCAGGTGCCATCGAGTCAGAACCCACTCATAGCGACCCCATGCACAGCAGAATGAAACAATGTCCGATCCTGGGCCAACCTCACTACCGCTGCCACACTTGACGCCATCAATGATGCCACCTGG
>NW_006408531.1:19548504-19555763 GCF_000296735.1 Chrysochloris asiatica
TTCATAAAGCTTGTGTAAAAATGAAATTGAAATTTAATGGCATTTTTCAACAAATTTTTTGAAACCTCTTTGTTGTGTGTATGTGTGTTATTGTTGTTGTTAAGTGCTGAGTCAGTTGACTCATAGAAACCTTGTATAGGGTTTCCAAGGAGGAAATAGTGGGTTTGAAGTCCAGTGCTTTTCGTAAACTTCACACCAGGACTCCTTATATATAATATAAATGGAGGGTAAGGGAAAAAGCATTGCTCCTAGTGTTCCAGTTCATACATGCATGGACCTGGAACCAAACAAAACATATTTAAGCATGTCTCTGTGAGCAATGGATGGTTGCAATGGCTTCAGGTAGGTTCTCTCAGTAGTGCACTTTTCTTAATCTTATTGTTGTTGTTGTTATGTGCCGTTGAGTCAGTTCCAACCCATAGCAACCCTGTATAGGGTTTCCAAGGAGCGGCTGGCAAGCTTGAACCACCAACTTTGCAGTTCAAATGCCTTTGCAGTCTGGCGCATTAACCCACAGCGCCACACTAGGACTCCATTAAGAGGTGTTTTGTTTTGTTTTGTTTTGTTTTGTTTTGTTTTTTAAATGGAACTTTTTGTGCCATGGGAAAAAAATATTTTGAGGTCAGGGTTCATGTCAAATTGTTTAGACAGCTTTCCAAATGACTGAGGCTTTGCAACCAAATTTTCAAGAATGCTAACTGACATAGAACAAGAGTTTTTAGATGGATCAAGTGTCTTAAGGAAGGTCAGAAAGACTTCAAAGGTGAGCCAAAAGAGGAAAGACCATAAACTTTGAAGAATGAAGAAACTATAACTGAAGTCCAGAAACTGGTGGAATACTGTAGAATTACCATTGATGTAATGATCAGTAAAGTTGGGATCTCACCTGGTTTGGCCCTTTCGATTTTAAGGCAACATCTTGTCCTCAGCAAGCTTTCAGTGCCAAAGTGTCATGTGAAGATGAGTTAAGTCAAAGAACTGATCGTTCCATCAGACTTTGAAGCTAGTTTGAAGCTAATGAAAAGAATCTGATGAAGATGAATATTAGATTTCCCAATATGACTCAGAGAGAAAGAGCCAATAAAAATAGTAGCTTCCAAGGGGATCTGCTGGGCCAGTTAAATTCCAGGCAGAGAGGTCAGCTCAGAAGATTAGGGTGACTGACGGAATTCAAAAGGGACAATAGATTTTTCTCAAAGGACAATCACAGGAACTTAATCAGGAAGAAGTTTTAAGAAAACTGAAAACTGTATTATTGAGAAAAGACTATGAAAGTTGCACCAAGGAATTTTTTTCCCCCAATCATGACTATGCACCTGCTCTTTCTTCAAGGTTAGCAAGAATTGTACTACGAAAATGTCACTGGAAAGTCTTACTCCATCCACCTGACAGCCCTGATCTTGCCTCTTTAGATTATTTGTTCCCAAAACTCAAAGAACATTTAAAAGGAACACGAATCCCTTGAGGATGCCAAAACGGCTGTTTTGATGTGAATTGAAGAGCACAGAACGATGTGGGCAAAGGTTGTTGTTGAGTGCTGCTGAGTCAGTTCTGACTCACAGCGACCCTGTATAGGGTTGCTGAGGAGCAGCTGGTGGGTTTGAACCACCAACCTTGTAGTTAGCAGCCCAGTGTTTATCCTACAGTGCCATACCACAAGTCCTGGGGAAGGGTTAGAATGATGAAATGAAAGAATAGTGATGAAAACACCTTTAGTGTTCTGTACGCTTAGATGGACGCTATGTCAGGAAACAATAGCTTCACATTTTAATATTTTTGTTCAATAAAGGTTTCTATGATTTTTGTAGCTATATATTTTGACTTGCCATCATATATTGTTGCTGTTGTTAAGTGTCGTCAAGTCGATTTCGATACACACACACACACACACACACACACACACACATATATACATATACATTCTGATGGCACAATGGTTAATGAAAATGTTGCTTGTTCAACCCACCAGCAACTCTGCAGGAGAAAGACATGGTTAACCTTAGAAACTTTATGTGACAATTCTACTCTTATAGGGTCCCTGTGAATCAGAACCAACTCAATGGCAACACGTTTGTTTTTATTTTCCTGGGATTTTTTCCTACATGTAGATATGGGTCACTTAGCATCCATTTAGGCAATGTCCAACCCCCATATAAGTCAACAATCCAATAAGGATTCTTTTGTTTTGTTTTTTAAAGGCAAAGCCGCTCTCCTTTTGTTTCGTAATTCTCACTAATGGTTTTAAAGATCATACATTCCTAGAGTGGACAAGCAGCAGGGTTCTAAGGCACTTCTCAGTCCTGTGGTGCTTCCTTCTTCACATCCTCCTTCTCCTCCTTGTGGCTTCATTTAACTGTCTAGTAGCCATGGACCCTTTCACTTCCAGCACAAGGGAGTGGAGCCCATGGCCGGGTCACTGTTGGGCTTCTGGCTCCAAGCATAGACAGAGCTGCATGTAATCAAGGAAATTGTTTCACCAACAAAGTGATTGATGGCAGGCAGAACCACCACCACCGGCTGTGCTCCTGGCACCCCCCATACCCAGTCCCCAAGGCCACCTCTCACATCTCTCAATTGTGCCCCCTTGTGAAACCTGACATAAGCAAAGTACCCATTAGGCTGTTGGGCCACTACCACCTGGCCTAGCCACACACCTAGCAAGGCCAGCCTCCTGTATCTAGTGAATGCATCTTCCAGGCTTGGTCCAGCAGGCTCCTACAAGGTTTGAATAGAATGGGCTTCTGGGGGATTTAACTATGGATTGCATATTTCCTGTTATCAATTCATACAACATCCAGATCACATAACATTCTATTCACAGGTTGTATCATGTACATTGGGAGCAGAGTGGCTCTATACAATAAGCACTGGGCTGTGAACCACAAGGTTACCAGTTTGAATCCATCAGCTGGCTCCACAGCAGAAAGATGAGGCTTTCTGATCTCTCAAAAATTCAAAAGCCTCGGAAAGGCTGCTATGAACCGAAACAGACTTGAAGGCATTTAACAACAACAATCATGTACATTAAGCAGTGTATACCTGTATGCACCAACACATGCACACATAAGAGGGCTTCTAAAAGGTCATGGGGAAAATTCCATTACATTTAATTCCATTTTTCCAGGAACTTTTGAAGCTCTCTCATATATATTTTCCCTTTTCTCAGCATTGGCTTGGATTCACAATCAACACTCATGGAAGCAGCATTCTAGATACCAAATGATATATTGTATTAGGCAAATGTGATGCACAAGACCTCGTCAAAGTGTTCAAAAGCAAAGTTATCAGTTTGAGGAAAAGGTGTGCCTGAACCAAGCCATGGTATTTTCAATAACCTCATATGCATATGGAAGTTAGACAATGAATAAGGAACACTACAGAAGAACTGATGCATTTTAGTTATGGTGTTGGACAAGAATATTAAAAGTACCACGGACTGCAAGAAGAACAAACAAATGTGTCTTGGAAGATGTATACCTAGAATGTTCATTAGAAGCCAGGATGACAAGACTTTGTCTCTCATACTTTAGGCATGTTATCAAGAGAGACCAGTCCCTGGAGAAGGCCATCGTGCTTGGTAAAATGGAGAGTCAGTGAAAAAGAGGGAGACAGCCCCCAACAATATGGATTGATTGACACAGTGGCAGCCACAATGGGCTGAAATATGAGGATGGCACAGGGGCGGGCAATGTTTCTTCTATTGCTCATACGGTCTCTATGAGTCAAAACCAATTTGATAGTGTGGCACTGTGGGCTAATGCATCAGACTGCAAAGTCATTTGAATTGCAAGGTCAGTGGTTCAAGCTCACCAGCTGCTCCTTGGAAACCCTATACAGGATCACTGTGGGTCAGAATCAACTTGATGGCACTTCACAACACAACAACAACAAACATTGGCTAAATATTGTTGAACTAAGGAGATAATGTATGTTTGGAGACTGACAACCAGAAGGCATTTTTCCAGTAACATGATAAACAGAGAGATCTGCTGAGTGTGCCTAAATGGCCAAATCCAAACCCATCCTTGCTGCAGTGGAGTCCATGCTGACTCAAGGTCCTTCCCTCCTCCCTCCCCCACTCCCATGTGCTATCAAGCAGAACTTCTCCATAGATTTTCTTGGCTGTATTGATAGCAGGGAGTCGCTGGTATGGCTCTGCAAGATAACACAATGGACCACAAGGTCGGTGGTTCAAACTCACCAGCCGTGCCTCAAAACCCTATACAGGATTGCTGAGTTGGGACCAATTCAATGGCACTTGGTGGTGACTCATAGCAACCCTGTACAGGGTTTCCAAGGCAGGAGCAGAAAGCCTCATCTTTCTCCCTTGGAACAGCTGGTAGTTTCGAACTGTTGACCTTGCAGTTTGCAGCCCAATTCGTAACCACTACGCTACCAGAGCTCCTTTCACTTACCAACAACAAATTCATAGCAGAGCAGAGCATCAGGCATTTCATCCAGCTGTGCTGCTAGTTCAGTTAGAATCGCCAACCAAGGGCAAGCCATTTGCACCACCTACGTGACCCATGTGACCAAAATTCTGTGGACTGCCTCAGGAGGAACTGATATCCCTGTCACTGGAGAGCATCAAGCACAAGCTGAGTGGCCCCTTACTGACAATATTATAAAGATGCACTGTGATCAAACCTTGAGTTTGGTGACTCATAGTGTCTCACGTCACCTCTGCAGAAATTGTGCCTAGAGGGTCAAGACAGCCATTTGCTACAAGTCCCCTTCACTACTTCATCTGCTACTACCTTTGTCATAATTATCACTTATTGAGGAAAAGGATTAACCTGAACTACATTTTCATTTTTATTTGAGATAACCTGGTGCAAGGAATTCTGTAGGCCTCCTTTAAGCTACCTGAGTCTACACATCTAAAAATGATCTGGAATTTTCAGGGGCCCAGGGGCCTTCCAATGAGTGACCCTGTAGCAGTCACCAAGCCAGGGCTCTGCGGAAACACGTCAAGAATTCCTGTGGTTTGTCTCACTTACTTGCTTAGAAACAGTTCCATGAGTACCTCCATTAAAGAAGTCAAAGAGAAATCATTCTGAGAAATCTAATGTCAAAAAACACAAGGAAGGCTTGAGGCTTCATTAGACTTATTTTCACTTGTGACTAAAATGAAAATTAGAGTCGTTATATCATAGCCCACCAAGAAAATGAGCTAACAGGTTTGTTCCAGTTTTAATTCATGTGTAAAATAAAATTAATTCATGATATTTACCGATACGCATAGATGAACACTTTGTATTTTTCCAGAAGCACACATATTTATTTACATACTGACTGAATATCATTTATACACACATATTTGTTGATACGGCTGTTGAAGTTTTTTGTTCTTGTCAATTGACTTTCCAGTTCTGAATTTCCCCACCCCCGCTTCTTTCTTTCCTTTTTTTTTTTTTTTTTAAATAAAGTTTTCTTTCAAGTCCTCTACTGTTACAGTGTTTTGGCCATCAAAGTCCCCTCCTAGCCATTTTCATTTACCTTGTGACTCTGACCCTTTGTGAAGCGGAGCATTTTCAGAGTAAACTGATCCTTCGGGTCCCCAAGGATGTTATTCTCATTATTCACTCAGCCCTTTGAATGGAACAGCCCTCACTTGGCAGCCGTTCAGCAAACCAAGATTCAAAGAGCACACAATCCTTTTTCTTCCAGGGGCCTTTCAAACACGGCCCAAGGTTTGCTGAGGAGCTTTAATGGATGTCAGTCATTTAGCATGTTCCATTTCATTCATGGCTGCCAGCAAACGTGATGAGTAGAGAAGAAATAAAAGAAAACAGGCAGACAATAGCGGTAAGGGATAATTTTCCGAAGCTCTTGTGACGTGACATTACAGAAGGTGCTTTTGAAGCTGCCATTCCCCATCATGGGGAAGTTAAAATAGTGAAGTTAATGTGCTTGTAGTTAAAGCCCCACCAAAGTCTTCTAAGCAATTTCACAGCCCTTGTTTCAGGAAACCTGGGATCAGGGTGGAAGGTGGGTGCTCGCAGACAGCTTTATGCTGGACTCTGAGCCTTCCCCCAGGTGGGCCAGAGACGACAGAGTCCCTGTTGTGCCATCTGCGAGGTCACCTCTGACAGCTGGCTCACCTTTTCTGAACTTGAAAATGTTTGAGGACAGTCTCTGGGGATGGGCAGCAAGGAGAGGAAGCTCAATGACATTCACTGGGCTGGTACCCCTGTACCTGCCAACTTGTGTGTCACAGACGGGCTACAGTTCCTGGCTGCTCAATTATCTGATTAAAGAGAGTCTTTCATTTGAAGTTTTTCTTTTTCTTTTTTTTAATCCAAACTGAAATCTAAACCTTCTAATAAGTTACCCAAACTTTTTTTTTTTTTTTTTTTTTTTTAACTTGAGCACAATCGACATTTAGGGGATAAAATGATGAAAAAAAAAAAGTACAAGGAGAAACACTTTGTTACTGGCTATATGCCATAAATTGGGGAGTTTCTTTCTTTTTTTCTTTCTTTGTGTATGTGTGTGTGTATGTGTTCTTTTCCTTATTTCTTTATGTGGGTTTTTCATATCTTTTTGTCCACAATAATGTTATGTACTTGGTACCACTGGCATCTGATTTAATCTTATTGATCTTGAAACACACACACAACTACCACACCGACTGTATTTTTAAATTAGTAAAAGCAATTGATTATATAAGGTACCATGGTCCTCCAAAACAATTTGTGTTTTATATGTTTCACAACTGCACTGAAATCCCTTTGAATTATAGAGTTCATGAATTATGCTTCTGTCAAACAGCATCAGCACTACGCCTTTATGGTTCTTGAATGCCACAGACGCTGTTGTGGTTTGAAAATTACCGAACAATGTGCTGCCACTTCCCCAGCCGGTTAATGACCTGCTCGGTACTTACAGGTCCCAAACCACACAGGGCAAGCTAGGCTGTGCTGCCCACGCCAGGGTTGCCTACTGGCACCATGCAAACATCAGGGAGAATATGACACATCTCATTTTTCCATACATTCTAGTTCAATAGAAACTGATTTCTTGCCATTTTATTAATAATTTTCCCATAGTTTATGCTGCCTTGCTTGCCTTGGGAAGAAAATAATAAAAGATACTGCAATTCACCAGGAGAGTAAAAAGGGAACCCACAGAATGGGAAAAATCTTTTGCAATGACATATCAGACAAGAGACTCATTTCCAGAATATACAGGAAACTGCAATACCTCTACAAGAAAAAGACAAATAACCCAATTAAAAAGTGAGCACAGGATATGAA
>NW_006408531.1:19558207-19561261 GCF_000296735.1 Chrysochloris asiatica
AAAAAAAAAAAAAAGATACTGCAAAATGGTAGAGTCAGCAAAAAGCAATGCACAGGAAAAGCAGAAATGCCAAACCCCAGCCAATCACCTTTTTTTTTTTTTTTGCCTCCAGACTGAAGACTGGGTAGCTTCCAAGGGCAGAACAAAGGTGGTATTCCTTTGTTAGAAGACAGTGAAGAAAAAGAGAGAAAAGAATGACAGAAAAAGGAAGAAGAGAAAGAAAAAGAAAAGGAAGTGAATAAATAAGAAAAAAGGAAGGAAGACAGAGGGAGGAATAAAGGAGGAAAAGAGAGATAAAGCAGGGAAAAGTTCCACTTCCACAGTCCTTGTTTTCTCAGCTCATCAATAGATGACAAAGACTTCGGATATCAGCATAAATGAGAGATTTACACTAAAGAATAAAATGGTTAGTAGTTGGAGCTTCAAACCCACCAGCTACTCCTCAGAAACCCTATATGGTGATGGTGGTGGTTATGTGCCATGGAGTCGGTTCCCACTCATAGTGACCCTGTACGTGGTTTCTGAGGCTATAAATCTTTACAGGAGCAGAAAACGTCATCTTTCTCCAGTGGAACGGCGGGTAGTTTCAAACTGCTGACCTTGAGGTTCGCAGCCTGGTTTGTAACCACTACACTACCAGAGCTCCATAAAACCCTATATAGGGTCGTTAAATTGACAGCATTTAACAACAGTACACATACAGGCATCTCTAGGTAATGAAAACACCGAAGTGATCAGCTACTAACTACAAGGTTGGTGATTCAAATCCACCCAGATATACCTCAGAGGAAAGGCCTGGTGATCTGCTTTCATAAAGATTGTCTAGAAAATCCTATGGTGCAAAGCAGTCCGCTTTGCAACACATGGGTCATAAGTTGGAATCCACTTCGAGGCAATTGCTTTGTTGTTTTTGCTTTGCTTTGTGTTTTTTTTAATAAAATGCCTACATTAAAAAAAAAAAAAAAAAAAAAAACCAGGAGAAAAACTGCTTAAAAAGTGTATAAAGATGGATACTGAGAATGGTAAATTTTTAAACTAATTATTTCCATATAGTGTTTTTACTTTACAATCTCCAAGAAAAAAACAGATGTACAGCTCCATTTTAAAATATATGCTTAAGGGTGGAGAGTCAGAGAAAAAGAGGAAGACCCGTAGCGAGATGAATTGGCAAAATGGCAGCATCAATGAACTCAAGCATGGAAACAATAGTAAGGTTGACCTAGGATCGGGCAGCGTTTCGTTCTGCTGTGCATAAAGTCACTGTGAGTCGGTACTGACTCAATGGCACCTAACAACAACAGGCAAAAGTTATCAGTCCTTGTCTATTACTCCATCGCCAGTGTACCTTCTCCTACACAAGGTACAAAGCAACAACTCAGCTGATGTGTGTCAGCTTCATCCTGAACTACTGCACTTAGACTCACAAATAAACTTTGGGAAAATATTTCTGCTATTGCTGAATGTGAGTGATTTAAATGTATCCTATTGATACTTCTAGCTACCTTGCTTCCCACATACACCCTTCTTTATCCAACGAAGAGATGGTAAACGGAAGAAGAGATAAACTATAGATGTAGAATGGCACTACGAGTTTATATGTGTTTATGTGTCTGTCTGTCTGTCTGTGTTTCTGAAAGGCTCAACTCTAAGGAACTACTTTCAGGGGATATACACAAATACCCTGAGGGGGTTATCATGGAAATGAACGTGAGCCTAGGAGCCTCAGTTATTAAAGGGAAGATTTTATTTACATCCTTACTATGCATCTTACAGATTAAAAACAAAAATATTACCAATGATTCTATCTCAGATTTATAAGGACTTTGCAGTCCCAACAGCCTTCTCTCCCTCATAGATGGGCATGAAGAGTTTGCTGATGACTTCCAGTGGCCAGCAACTAACTACTTTTTGGTCAGCTTGTCTATAAATAACTTTAATTATTAGAAAAGTGGTGTCTAAATTCATTCTAAACTTATCTCCCTGTGAGTCCCCCCATTAGTGTTTGTTCTGTAACTGCAAAAACTATCAGCCTTCTCTTCTACAGAACAGACATTCAAATTTTTAACACAACCTGTCATTTTCTGAGACTAAATGAACACATTCCCCTAGTTATTCCTTATATAATATGGTTTCCAGACCCTTCACCATGATTCCTTTGAACATGTTCCAGTTTGCTGTCAACTTCTCTCTTAAAATGTGGTGCCAGGACTGGATAACAGCACTTCCTGTGTGACCAGCAGTGAGTGAGGTTAGACTAATTATTGCCTTGATGTGGACGCCATATTCCAATTAAGATAGCGTAAGACTGGGCTAGGTGTTTAGCAGCAGATCCATTCTCTTGAGTTATATCGACTTGCATTAAAACCCAAAATATTTTTTACATACACTCCCAAGTCAGATAGTCACCATTTCCCACACAAGAAATTTATTATTTGTATGACATATAATATCTTATTTTAATCTTGTTGAATTTTAATGTCTTTTGTTTTCATCTATATTTAAAGCTTAGAAAATATTTTTATGAACTTTTTTTTTTGCTAACTTATTACCTAGACCACGTAATTTTCTGTCATTTGTAACTTTGACAAGACATACCTCTTTGTCCAAAGAATTGAACAACAGAGAACAGAAAAAGATCCTTTATAGACAACAAGTTCAATGCCTTAGTATTTGGCCCCTTGTTGGTATTGTTAAGTGCCATCGAGTTGGTTTGGATTCATAGCGAACCTATATAGACCCCTAGTGAGAAGGATTATTAAAGGGCAGCATCAATGGGTTCAAGCCTGGTAACAACTGTGAGGTTGGCCCAGGATTGGGCAGTGTTTCATCTGTTGTGCATAGGATCACTATGAGTCAGTACTGACTTGATGGCACCTAACAACAACAAAATTGGGAAAGGTGTGCGACAAGGTTGTGTTCTTTCACCATACTTATTCAAACTGTATGCTGAGCAAATAATACGAGAAGTTGGGTTCTATGAAGAAAAACGTGGTGTCTGGATTGGAGGAAGACTCATTAACAACTTGCAATATGCAGATGATACAACCTTGCTTG
>NW_006408531.1:19561722-19564332 GCF_000296735.1 Chrysochloris asiatica
AAGTGCAGCCAGAGTGTTCCTTGGAGGCCAGGATGGCTAAGCTTTGTCTCTCATACTTTGGACATATTGTCAGGAGGGAACAGTCGCTGGAGAAGGATGTTATGCTTGTGGTAAGATGGAGGGTCAGAGAAAAAGAGGAAGACCCCCAACGAGATGGATCGGCCAGGTGGCATCTTTGATGGCGTCAAGTGTGGCAGCAGTAGTGAGGTTGGCCCAGGATCAGACATTGTTTCGTTCTGTTGTGCATGGGGTCGCTATGAGTTGGTTCCGACTCGATGGCACCTGACAACAACAACAACAACATAGGGTTTCTGAGGAGCAACTGGAAGGTTTGAACCACCAACTTTATGGTTCCCAGTCCAGTGTTTATCCTACAGCACCACAGCAGAAGTTCACTTGGCCCCTGGTAGCATAAAATAAATACTACCTATTATTATCATCTAGGAAGAAAGGCCTGGTAATCTACTCCTGACAATTAGCCAAGTGAAAACTTTATGGATCACAGTAGAACATTTACTTTGGACACGTCATCAGAAGGATTAAATTACTCATGCCTATTTATGTTACCTATTCTATGTAGAGAGAAGAAAGGTAATATTCATACTCAGGAAAATAGTATTTGTAATATAGAAGGTATCTAGATTTTAAATACTAGAGAAACATTTACCTGCATTTTATTGACTATGCAAAGGCATTCAACTGTATGGATTAATAACTAATTATGGAAAACATTGCAAAGAAAAGGAACTCTAGAACACTTAATTATGCTCATCCTAGTATAGATGTATATAGATCTTTACCTAGTAATACCTATAAGCTAAAAAATGTGATTATAGAATTAAAAATATTCCCTTTAATTCTTATAAATATTTCCTACTTACTTTCTTTATTTTCATTCCATTGTATAGTCCCTTGCCATTTAAAAGCATAGAAGTAAATATGTTTATTTAACATTGAAAACAATCCTATGGCACATATATTGCTCTTCTACTCATGTTACAGTTATGAAGATGAGCTTCAGATGGTTTAAATAAATCTTCTAGGATCACAGAGCTAAAAGTTATCCTTCTAGGAGACAAATCCAGTTCTGTTCAGTGATACTGATTCCCTTGTTCACTTCCCTAAAACCAGCTTCTCCAACTCCAATGTGGGCCTGTGCTTAACATTTACCTTCTTTAGTGCACAAAGCTCAGCCCAGTGATCAAGTTCTACAATGGTCATGTCTACATGAGAAATGCCTGTAACTTCTATTGATATACTGGAGTGTGTGTATGTGTGTAAGAGAGAGAGAGAGAGAAACCATTTCTATAATTGTTGTTGGTAAGTGCCACTGAGTCAGTTCTGACTCATAACAATCCCGTATAGGGTTTCCAAGGAGTGGCTGGTAGGTTGGAACCATTGACCTTGAGGTTCAAACTGACCTTACCATCCAGTGCTTTATCCCATAGTGTCACACTAGGACTCCGTTTTTATAACTCTCAAGTATTTTGGCAATGATAGCCATTTGTATAAACAAACAAGATGAAAGACTTGTTTTGTTGTTGGTACCAGAAAAAATATATATATATATATCCTTGCTAACTTAAAACTTAAGTAAAAAATGCAATGTTAAAACTCACTTTGACCTGTTTCTAATATATCATTAGATTGTTTTAAATTTTATCTCTAATTATAGCACTATACTTTTTAAAATTTTAAATGTAACCCAATACAGTGCTATGCTTCATTATATAATTGTATATTTGAAATTAAATGGCTTGTTGCTTTGGTAATTAGAGAAAGAATTTAAGCAAGGAACTAAATTCTGTTCCACAGAGGTCTCAACTTACAGTAATGACAAACTGACAATGTAGAACTGAATAATACCAACAAACATTAAAACAGCAATCTTTTATTTGCATAGTCAGTTTCTAATCAGTAAAGATGATTAGATGCACTGTTGTCATTGGTATTGTTGTTTGGGGCTACTGAGTCCATTCTAACTTATAGTAACCCCCTGTGACTGAACAGAACTGCCCATTGGAATTTTCATGGTTTTATTATTTCTGAAAATAGATTTCCAAGTCATTCTACTGCAAAGTCTCTGGGTAGGCTCAAACTACCAAGCTTTCTGTTAACAACCAAGCATTTAACTGCATAGTAAAATCTAAAGAAATATTGGCATAATGTAAACAAAACATGATTTTGAAAATGACTGTGTAACACTACTATTTAAAAGACTATGGCACTATAGGATAAATACTGCTAATCCCAAGGTTGGCAGTTCAAACTCACTAGCCACTCCTTGAAAATCTTATACAGGGTAGCTATGAGTCAGACTCGACTCAACAATAACAATAACAATGTTCTCTAAATGCTATTGGATCTTATATAATTTGGCATCAGTATATTATCAGCCAAGAAATTTGGAAGACAACTATCTGGCCAACTGATAGGAAGAGATCCATATTTGTGCCCATTCCAAACAGAGGTGACCCAACAGAATGTGGAAATCATCAAACGATCTCTTTGATATCCTATGTGAGTAAAGTTTTGCTAAAGGTAATACAAAAATGGCTACAATCATACATTGACAGAGAACTTCAAGACATCCAAGCCAGATTCAGAAGA
>NW_006408531.1:19565509-19566192 GCF_000296735.1 Chrysochloris asiatica
AACTGGCAAGATAATATACTGATATCAAACTACAAGGTACTGTCCTAAATTATGGTCACTGATAGAATTGTTTAGCACTGAAAGGCATTTAATAGCTCTTAATGCATCTCTTTCACTTAAATACAAGAAAAAAGAGTCTGGAATATTTTGCCCAAGGAAACAGAGATAACAAATGGTTGATCCAGGCTCCAAACTAGGGCTTTTAACTCCAAACACAGTGTTTTCCCACAAGAGCAGGCTGATGTAGAAGACACGTTTCAAACAGGATGTGCAATTTGGAAAATTTACTTTGAATTATAACCTTATGCCCTTATTATTTTCCATCAGGATTATCTTAGGATCTTTCTATGTCCTGAAGGTTCTCTCTCTTGGATCACTGTTATCTGATTTTTCTAAACATTCCTATTAGTCTTTCAATTTCTCTCCATAATTGCTTTCCATTTTTAGGTCTTATCTCTACTTTTATTTTTATTCTGATTTTGTTCTTTTTATATTTTCTGAAAATCTCTAGAGGAATACCGTCATGGTTAAGAAGGAGTCAAATAACATCACATTTTATGAAAAAGTTGGATATCATCTATATTATACATTTTAGATATTTCTAATATCATCACTGGAAGTGATTTCCCCCTTATACTTTTTATATAAAGTTATCTAAACACTTCTTTAGCCAGCATAACAGA
>NW_006408531.1:19570444-19596058 GCF_000296735.1 Chrysochloris asiatica
TTGTGAGGGTCGGAAATGTAAAGGTAGACGTTTTATAGAAAGGAGGGGAGTGATTAACTTTTCAGTCTAGAAGCGGAGGTCCCTAGGACCATCAAGGTAGAAGAGCAGAGAGCGGGGCCCTACCCAGAGAAGCAGCGATGCCTGAATGGAGCCAGAGATGATGACGTGAAGCGATGATCAGCTGGAGACTTCAGATCCAGAGAGGGATGAGCGACTGTGTGCTGAAGACCTGGGGGTTAACAGGGGAAGGATTGCGTGGAGGGGATTGTAACCATGGCAATGAGACGATATATATACGATAGAATGAATGTAAAATTAATGTTCTCCCATGTAAACTATCACATAATTCACAATAAAACATTTAAGGAAAAAAAAACCACACACACACACACAAAAACAAGACTTGTGTATATCAATATGATCCAATGGATAAATAGCATTTCCAATTATTATGTCAGTTATGAAGAGCCTTAGTGACACAGTGGAGTCCTGGTGTGGCATTATGGGTTAATGCGCCAGACTACAAAACCATTTGAACTGCAAGGCTGGCAGGTCAAGCTCACCAGTCGTTCCTCAGAAACCCTGTATAGGGTCACTATCCAACTCGCCGGCACTTCACAACAACAACAACAAGTGACACCGTGGCTAAGAGCTCGCAAACTGAATGGTTGCTGTTCTTGTTGCTAAGTGCAATTTGGTCACTTCCTATTCATAGTGATCCAAAGGTGTTGTTGTTGTTGTTGTTAAGTGCCGTCGAGTCGGTTTCGACCCATAGCGACCCTGTACAGGGTTTCCGAGGGTAAAGGTGTAGGAGGCTTTAAGTCTTGCGTTCCTCCCCGGGTCTCCAGCTACATTCATCTTTCCTCTCCCAACATCCCTCTTGTTGTATATTGCGTTCCTTGTCACCCAAGTTAGCATGTGTCTACCCTCTAGCCTGTTAATAATTTCCCACCCCAAGCCTGATTCCTCCTCTTCCCCATTTCTGGTACCCACCATAGAATGTTTCTTTTATCAAGAAAACCTTTTCTTAATTATTTTCACTCAGCATAATGTCCTCCATTATGTCCTGGGGCACAGAAAGCCTTATCTTTCTCTCTTGGGGCAACTGGGTGACTGAAACCTCAGACCTTGTGGTTCGTGGTCTATTGCTTATTATATGAAGCCACCGTGCTCCCCCAAATGAATGGTTGTTGTTGTTGTTATGTGCCGTGAAATTGGTTCCGACTCATAGCAACCCTGTACAGGGTTTCCGAGGCTGTAAATCTTTACGGGAGCAGAAAGCTTCATCTTTCTCCCGTGGAACAGCTGGTAGTTTTGAACTGCTGACCTTGCGGTTCACAGCCCAATTCGTAACCACTACACTACAGGAACCATCCAGAAAACACAAATTTACGTTCAAATTTAAATGTCTTTACTTCTTAATCCTTGGGTGGTTAGAGTTTTATTTAACCCTTTAATGAGTCCTGCGGAATCCTTAAATGCTGTGATGCTGTGGGTTAATGTGCTGGACTGAAGGGTCGATGTGAATCACGACGTCAGCAGTTCAAGCACACCAGCCGCTCCTCAGAACCCTATATATGGTGTCTATGGGTGGCAATGGACTCAGTGGCACCTAACAACAACACAACAACAAGTCCTGGTGTGGCACTGCAGAATAATGCGCTGGACCACAAGGTCAGTTTGAATCGCAAGGTTGGCTGTTCAAACTCATCAGCCTTTCCTTGTAAACCCTATATAGGGTGGCTATGAGTTGGAACCGATTCAACGGTCCCATGCTTTATCCCACAGCACCACACCAAGACATAATGGAGGATATTATGCTGAGTGAAAATAATTAAGAAAATATTTTCTTGATCAAAGAAACATTCTATGATGGGTACCAGGAATGGGCGAGAGGGGGAATCAGACTTGAGGAGGGAAATTATTCACAGGCTAAAGGGTTGTTGTTGTTATTAGGTGCCATCGAGTTGGTAGCGATTCATAGTGACTTTATGCACAGCAGAACGAAACACTGCCCGATCCTGGGCCGCCAACCTCTCTATTGTTGCCACGCTTGAGTCCATCGATGTTGCCACTTTGCCAGTCCATCTCATTGGGGGTCTTCCTCTTTTTCTCTGACCCTCCACCCTACCAAACATGATATCCTTCTCCAGTGACTGGCTCCTCCTGACAATATGTCCGAGGTATGAGAGACGAAGTTTAGCCATCTTGGCTTCCAAGAAACACTCTGGCTGCACTTCTTCCAAAATGGATCTATTGGTTCTTTTGGCAGCCAATGGCAACTTCAATACTCTCCTCCAACACCATAACTCAAAAACATCACTCCTCTACTGTCTTCCTTATTCACTGTCCAGCTTTCGCGTACATATGAGGTTACTGAAAATACCATGGCTTGGGTCAGGCGCACCTTAGTCCTCAACCTGATATCTTTGCTCTTCAAACACTTGGAAAAGGTCTTGTGCAGCAGATTTGCCTAATGCAATATGTCATAGAGGGTAGATACATGTTAATATGGGTGATAGGGAATGCAATATACAAGAGGGACATTGGGAGAAGAAAGATGAAGGTAGCTGGAGACCCAGAGAGGAATGCAAGTGTGAAGGTAACTAGTGGTTAATACTGTTAACTGATGGTAATGAAGCAGATTATAATCATAAAGAAGCAAAATCTATGATTTGTTGAATGTAACTCTGATGATCTGCTATGTAAAACTCACTCAATTCACAATAAAATGTTTAAAAAAAAAAAAGAGAAAATCTACAACTAATCTGAGAAGTCTATAAATATTTATATTTATTATTTGAACTTGATGTAGTACAGAATATTTTAAATCAATTTTATAGATCTTTATAGACTGTTACTTCAAAGCCAAACCAAACTCCCTGCCATCGAGTGGATTTTGACTCATAACATCCCGTATAGAGTTTTCCGGATCTCTGACCTTGCAGTTAACAATCCGTACTGTAGGAGATTGCAGCACCACACCAGGACTCCTGTATAGGGTTTGTTGTTGTTGTTGTTAAGTGTTGTCGAGTAGGAGGCTGTAACTCTTTATGTGAGCAGAAAGTCTCATCTTCTCCCCTTAGAATGACCGTTGGGTTTGAATCTTGCAGTTAACAGCACCACTAAGGCTTGCTATGGAGTCCTGGAGTGGTGCTGTGGAATAATGCACTAGACTGCAAGGTCAGTTTGAACCCCGAAATCAGTGATTCAAATTTACTAACTTAACAACATTT
This sequence comes from Chrysochloris asiatica, assembly GCF_000296735.1. Taxonomy (NCBI): domain Eukaryota; kingdom Metazoa; phylum Chordata; class Mammalia; order Afrosoricida; family Chrysochloridae; genus Chrysochloris; species Chrysochloris asiatica. The sequence goes on from NW_006408531.1 coordinate 19,573,681, forward strand.
AACAACAAAAATGACAAGGCTTCTTTAAACTGTGTTGTGTTATTGTTAGGTGCCATCAAATCGGTTCCAACTCATAGTGACCTGAATAGGATTTTTGAGGTTGTAAATCTTTAGGGGCACAGAAAATCTTATCTTTCTCTCCAAGGAGCATCTCTAACCGGCTAACTTATGGTTTAGAGCCCCATACCAGGAGTCTTCCTAGACTGTGGTTGCTGCTGTTAAGTGTCATCAAGTCATGGCAACTCTGTATAGGGTTTCTGAAGAGTAGCTGATGAGTTTGAACCATCGACCTTGTGGTTCGCAGCTGCTTATTCTAAAGCACCACACTAGATTGTTAGGGTGTTAAAATTATTTTGTGCAAAGTCTCACATTTTGTAATGCATTAATTACACAATAACTCTCTTTTTAAATGTTTTCACTATTTGATGTTATTTGTAAATAAATGAAATGAAAGTAGGGCAAAGGAATATGCTTCAAAATACAGTTTCTAAAAAGTTATTAGTAAGGAAGGTCTTACTCTGCAATGTTGTATTATTTTTGTGATTTTAAATAATAAATGCTACAGAGAAATTCTGACCTCTAGTAAGTAAAGATACATATATACACTATGTGTCATGGTTCATATGTAAAACTGGTTATATGCAGAGATAACTTTAATTGAAAAAAAAAAAAAATCAAACTCAAGGCAAGCAGAAGAGCAAACCCTTGTCCATAAGCAAACTGATGAATCTACTGGACAAAACGTTTTCAGATTTTCAGTTACCAAAGCAGAGTTGTAAAATGTGGCCATGGTCTCCTTGCTTTATTTCCTTCAGCTTTAAGTGGGAAATAACTTGACAGCAGCTAGTCACGTCTGTATGGATTCCAGTGCTTCCTGTCCTTTCCTGCAGTGAGGCTTCAGGCCCTCCAGAAAGGGACTGTGGCACTCACAGTCTCAACGTGGTGGAGTCATCCTCTCAGAGCAGCTGACTCTGCAGAGAACAGACCACTCTTTGTTTACTAAGCTTAATGCTGTTGTTCCGTCTATTCCAATTGTTTTATTTTCTTCCCCCCCCCCCACATTTTATTGTTGTTTGGGTGAAAGTTTTACAGAGCAAATTGGTTTTCCATTTAACAATTCTTACATGTTTGGATTCCTAACAATGACTGAAATTCCCACAATAATAACTACTCTAATCAAGAAACATACTCCTACAAACTAAAAGACAGGGCATTTTGAAACAGAAGACTGAAAGAAACATTGTACTCTAGCTCCCTCACATGGGTTTTAAGAATTGGATAACAGCCTCCAAATCCTATTTCCTCTCTCCCACACTCTTCTCCCCTTTGGTGAACTGCCCAGGTAGGCAGCCAGGATGGAGTATCTGATAACATGCCTTGTTGGGCCATGTAGAATAATATTTTCTTCCAAGCCCTGTAATCTTGCCCCTCCACAATCTAAGGCTCCACGCCCGGCACATCTTGTCTCTTGGGAAGGCCACAGAGTCCGTGGCCAATGGTTAGGCTATTTCTACTTCTTCCAAACCAAGATGAAGACTATTTGAAATTTGTTTGCTTATTACTCACTGAACATAACCACACATTCCAAAAGTTCAGAAGAAAATGCATAGAGGATTCTTTGAATAAGAAACTGAATGTCTTTTCAAAACTAATTTTACTTAGTTGTTTATATTCTATGTATTTGGCTAAAGACTATATTATGAAATTGGTTTATGCTTTTCTCTACTATCAAATTCAATAAATATCGTCAAATTTCTGATGGTAGGAAGGCAGATCTTAAACTTACTTGCATATTTTATGCAAAATCTGTTGCGTTTTCACAGACATTGATTTCTTTTCCTTACATTTAGCCAGGCACTTAAACAAGAAACAGCGGTAGAGTAGAATAAGATACTCATGTTAAAAATACAGTTTTGCTTTGATGCTAAGAATGATGTTTTAAATGTTACCTTTGAAGAAATCTCACCCTGAAACTGTTCTTTCTTTCTTTCTTTTAAACTGCTGGTGATGACTGTTCAGAAATGATATGTAGGTAAAAGTCATAGTGTTTGGGTTTTTGAATTCTCAAGGGAAAGGTGGGGGGGATGGAAAAAAATACCATGTGTTTCTTTTTCCTCATAAGTTAGTAGCAGAATGAAAAAGGAGAAGTGAAAATTGTCATCATCTTGATAAGCAAATTGGTATTCGATAATTTTATGGTTAAATTAAACAGAGTTGGAGAGGAAAAATTTGCGCACACTGTCCCAAATAACTCAGCACCCCTGCCTCACTTTTTCAACTGCTCTCTTCACCTCCTCCCAATAGTTTATCTGAGATATACCTCAACTAGTGGACGGGAGTACTTTCAAACATATTTACATTTGTGTAAATCAAATCACAAGTCCTAGTGTGGCTCTGGAAGCTAATGCATCAGACTGCAAAGTCGTTTGAACTGCAAGGTCGGTGGTTCAAGCTCACCAGCGGCTCCTTGGAAACCCTATACGGGTCGTTATGGGTCAGAATCGACTCAATGGCACTTAACAACAACAAATCAAATCACAGTCATTATCCTGTGGCAAATACTTTACTATCCTGTAGAAAGACAGATTCCTCAGTGCTGTGATTCATTGTTCTCTAATTTACAAAACTAATAACTGAAAACATTGGTGCATCTCATTGCCTTCTGGCATTGTTGTTATTGTTGTTAAGTGCAGTCGAGTCAAGTCGATTCAGACCCATAGCAAACCTGTATAGGGTTTCCAAGAAGCAACTGGTGAGGTTGAAACACCGACCTTACAGTTCAAATAGCTTTGCAGTCTGGCGCATTAACCCACAGTGCCACACCAGGTATTCCTCAATATTTGTTTTCTCTCAAGCCTGTAATGGTCTAGCACTTGACCAAATAACAGTTGCACCACTGAAGAGAAGACTCAAGGCATAGCCCACGCACAAGTTTAAATGAGCTGGCATACTGGGGGCAAGAAGAGAAGGGGAAGAAGACCAACATTAAAACTTGTAGGAAGTTCTGAAACTATTCAGAGAAAGTCTTTGCAACCATCTATTTTTGGCACAGTGGGTTAATTCTCTGGACTGCAAGGTCAGTTTGAACTACAAGGTCAGTGGTCCAAGCTCACCAGCCGTTCCTCAGAAACGCTACACAGGGTCGCTATGGGTCAGAACTGACTCAATGGCACTTAGCAACAACAACAATTTTATTTCAGTAGAAATTTCAGAATCTTGGATTTTTCCTAGTTTGTAATAGAAAAAAAGACGAAGATGGATATTAGATAAAAAAGGATGAGAAAAAAATTTTTTGACTTTTTCTTGTGGGTTGAGTGAAGGTTTATAGAGTAGAGCATCAGTTTTACATTCAACAAATCATATTCTTCATTTCATTAAATGATCCCAATCTCCTCCACGTACCATCAATTAATCATATTTACTTCTACTCACTTGCATTCCTTCCTGTGTCTTCCAACACCTTAACTTTTAAAGTTTCTCTCACTTATTGAAAATTTCCAATGCTCATAATTATCTTTTGCCTCAACTAAACAAACGTTAAGTATTATATCTTCCAAATGATGTAGGAAGTCACGTTCATCACGCCCCCAAAACACTTATACAACATGCCTCCTATGAACCTGCAAGAGGTGGGAATAGTAAAGTTCAGTTGCACTTACCTTCTCCTTGTGAAGTCATGTGTGAAGCAATGACATTCCATGTCTTGTCCTTCGTCAATAGACGAGAGTGCAGTCATGGCAATATATTGAGCATTGGCCATTAGATGTGGGGATGCAGCGAACTGGTGGAGGAGACATGATGATTAACAAATTGTCCTTCCAGCTGCAGTGCACGGAATTACTTAATATTGTCTCTTCTATTGAGAATATCAGAAAGATGTTTACCTGAGCTTTATTGACTATACAAAGGCTTTCGATTGTGTGGATCATGACAAGCTATGGACAACATTGTGAAGTATAAGTATTCCTAAATACTTAATTGTGCTCATGAGGAATCTGTACCTGGAACAAGAGGCAGTTGTTCGAACAGAACATGGGAATCCTGAATGGTTTAAAATTAAGAAAGGTGTGTGACAGGGTTGTTGTATTCTTTCACCATACTTATTCAACCTGCATGCTGAACAAATAATCTAAGATGCTGGGTTATATGAAGAAAAACGTGGCATCAGGACTGGAGGAAGACTCATAAACAACCTGCGTTATGTAGATGATACAACCTTGCTTGCTGAAAGTGAAGAAGACTTAAAATATTTACTGGTAAAGATCAAAGAGCACCACCTTCGGTATGGATTGCATCTCAATGTAAAGAAAACAAAAATCTTCACCACTGGACCAATAAACAACAATCAACGGAGAAAAAATTGAAGTTGTCAAGGATTTCATTCTTCTTGGATCAACTATCAACGCTCATGGAAGCAGCAGTCAAGAAATCAAATCAAACAACATATTGTATTAGGCAAATCTGCTGCACAAGACCTTTTTCAAGTGTTGAAGAGCAAAGATGCCAACTTGAAGACTAAGGTGTGCTTGACCCAAGCCAGGATATTTTCAATAACCTCACATGCCTGCAAAAGCTGGACAGTGAATAAGGAGGATCGTAGAAGAATTGATGCCTTTGAGTTGTGGTGTTAGAGGAGAATATTGAAAGTGCCATGGACTGCCAAAAGAACGAACAGATCTGTGTTGGAAGAAGTGCAGCCAGAGTGCTCCTTGGAGGCCAGGATGGCCAGACGTCATCTCTCATACTTTGGACATATTGTCAGGAGGGACCAGTCGCCAGAGAAGGATATCATGTTTGGTAAGTTGGAGGGTCAGAGATAAAGAGGAAGATCCCCAGTGAGATGGATTGGCAAAGTGGCAGCCTCAGTCAGTGGGCTCAAGCGTGGCAACGATAGTGGGGTTGGCCTAGGATCGGGCAGTGTTTCATTCTGCTGTGCATAAGGTCACTATGGGTTGGTACCAACTCGATGGCTCCTAACAACAACAACAAAATTCATGCCTTTTAGTGGATTATGAGCTGGGATGCTAACCAAGAGGTCAGAAGTTCAAATCTACCAGCAGCTCCATGGGAGAAAGATGAGGTTTTCTGCTCCTATAAAGATTTACAGTCTCAGAAACTCCAAACACGGTTGATATGAGTAGGAACCGACTCCACAGCATACAATCACCACCACTACCAGTCATGTCTTTGTAACTTGCATCAAATGACTGTTTTCTGATGTGTTAGGGTAAGAGGAGATGGGGAAAGATGCTGGTAAAATTATATGGGTCCATTGTGAGATCCATCCAATAATAAAGTTAATTATGATTGTAAAAACTTAGAACTTCAATGTGTATATTGTTGTTGTTAAAGTGTTGTTGAGTCGGTTCCAACTGACAGCGACCCAGTATAGGGTTTCTGAGGCTTTAAATCTTTGCAGGAACAGAATGCCTCATTTTCCTCCCATGGAGTGGCTAGCAGGCTCAAACCACAGACCTCGTGGCTCGCAGTCCAGTGCTTATCATATGGAGCCACCATGTTCCCCTAAATAAGAGCCATTTCAGAAGCAGATCTCACTACCATCAAAGATGAGGAGCTAGGAGTGAAGCGTGTCCTTTAGACATGCTTTAGACCCTAAGATCCCTGGACATTGAACCTCTTTTATCCAGGGACAGAAAGCTGTGACATCAGAGGAGTGACAGCAACAGAACCAAGAGACAGAACAGTAGACAGAGCCATGGGCTTCCCAGTTCACGGAGCAAATAAAGCTGAGTGACTTTGGGCAGGAGTTTTACTTGCAGAATGGGATGGCTCCAGGTAGTTAATTAGGGGAGCTAGTTTTGCTGGCCTATGGAGCTAGATTTGAGCGCCTTCAGGCTGAGGTTTATGATAGAATGGTATGTCCTGTTGGCATTTATCAGCAGCCCTAAAAGAGCTTTATAATGTGACTAGAGCAGAGCAGAAACCAATTGTACAAGCTCAGGACTAGAGAGGCCTGCCTGTGGGCACAGCAGCAGAGAGGCTGTCTGGACTGGAATTTACCCTGAGCATTTCTGACCCTGAATTGTAACCTGCTAGCGTAGTGGTTACGAATTGGGCTGTGAACTGCAAGGTCAGCAGTTCAAAACTACCAGCTGTTCCTTGGGAGAAAGATGAGGCTTTCTGCTCCCGTAAAGATTTACAGCCTCGGAAACCCTGTACAGGGTCGCTATGAGTCGGAACTGACTCCACGGCACAATAACAACAACAACAACAAGGGCTAAGATATGTAAAATTGCATTTGGTGTACAACTTGTTTATTCTCCTTTAACTTTTAATTCAGAAGCTTAACTTGTTTAAAATGACTAAGCCCAAAACAATACACAGTTACAACTCTCTGACATGTTGCTTGTAACCAGAAAATTCAGCAATGCCAGAAGCTTTCAGGCTGCAAGTGCTTTTGTCTCTCCTTTTTTGTTTTATTAACCTCTCCACAGCTGGTGCAGTTGAAAACACTCTCTCATCACATGCTTAGCAGAAGTTCAAGTGCAACTGAGCACGCAGCCAAGAATCTGTCTGCTAAACTCACTGTCAGGATGTCATGTTTCACTTCTAACCTAACTCCTATCTGATACAACTGACGGAAACAAAGAAAATCTGCAACAGGAAAGGCTTTCCCTGGACCCCCTCAAACTGATTATTCCTGAGGAATCGAGGACAAGTCTAGCAAAACAGCAATATTTTCACAATCATAATAATAAAAAAAGGGATTCATAGGATTTTCTGCTTGTCCACCTTTCTTTTGATGTAATAAATAAATGGTCTCAAAGTATGGAGCTATTGGATTATTAAGAGTTTTATGCTCTTATTACTAAGTGAACAAAACTTAGAATTTTAAAAACTGTGTTTCTTCTTGCTTTGTTTCAATAAAACACTATATATTACTAATCTTTTACACATGGATACATTTGTGATATGCTAGGGAGTATTTGGGGTTCTGGTGTGGCACTGTGAGTTACTGCGCTGGACTGTGTCGGCAGTTCAAACTCACTAGTCACTTCTTGGAGACCCTAATGCAGGGTAGCTATGGGTTGGAATTCACTCAATAGCACTTAACAACAACAAGGGAGTATTTGGAATGATTAGTTAATATTAAGGTAAATGCACATTTATATATTATTCTATTACTATGCATTGCCTGTCAGAAGGCTTTCTATTAAACTCATAGCTACCTTCTTTAGGGTTTCTGAAGAATGGTGGGTTTGAACTGCCGACCTTGTCATCAGTACATTATTCTGTAGTGCCACACCAGGATTCCCAACAAAGATAGTATTTGAAATGATTGGTTAATATTTAGGTAAATGCACATTTATTATGTTGCAAGGCTAACAACATTGTCTGTTAGAGGGCTTTCTATAAAATTGCATATAGACTATAGGTACATTTCTTGAAGAAAAGGATAAATTTTCAGCAACATTTCCCAAACCATATGACACAGATAAAGATTTTCCTCTATTATAGGTTAAATATATAATACATATCGAATATTACTTCATGTGAGATGGAATGAGCCGGAACACAAACACCAACATGTAAGGCTTTATTGGAGGTCAGGAGGAGAGAGAGAGCAAGAGAGAGAGAGAGAGAGAGAGAGAGAGAGAGAGAGAGAGAGGAGAGCAGGGTTGAGATTAGTGGAGGTAAGTGATAGGTTGACTAGGGATGCCGAGCAGTTAGGGAGAGAGGAAGTTCCTGTAGGTTGGAAGAGAGGTTGCAGGAGGGGGAGCGAAAGCACGGCAAGCAGCCATTTTATTATGCACGTGGATGAGAGATTCTATCACTTCATAATTTTTAAAACACGTCACTGATGGGGCCATTCTTAAGCAATGTTGGTATTTGTTGTTGTTAAATGCCATTGACTCATAGTGACCCCATATAGGGTTTCTAAGGAGCAGCTGGTGGGTTTGAATTGTTGACCTTGTGGTTCACAGTCCAGTGCTGATCCTACAGCGCCACACCAAGAGTCCATGCATGTATGTTTACATTTTTTTCTATTGTGATATTCAGCTCATCTATGGTGAATTAAAAATAGCAGAAATTAAAAATAAAATGTTTTGTTATCTCTACAGAACTATGGGTTTTACCATTAACATCATGAGTCAGACTCCTTGGAGCCATCATTCTTTGTTCTTCCAGGCTCTTCCCAGTCAACATGGAGACAGTAACTCCCAAGGATGGGCTCAGAAGGGCTAGAGTCCTGAAAGTTAAGATTACCAATTAAAATTCCTGAATATTAAAGGATGCTGCAGAAATGGAATGTAAATCAATTGTTTTTAGTTCAGGGATGGTTTATGAATCACTTTACTTAGACATTAATGACAATCTGGGCCAATTGTGATAATTTGATATGTGATAAATACTATCAATTGCAATTGTGTTGTTGTTGTTAAGTGCCGTCGAGTCGGTTTTGACTCATAGCGACCCTGAATAGGGTTTCCGAGGCTGTAAATCTTTACAGGAGCAGATCGCCTCATCTTTCTCCTGCTGAGCAGCTGGTAGTTTCGAACTGCTGACCTTCCGGTTTGCAGCCCGATTCGTAACCACTACGCTACCAGAGCTCCTTATCAATTGCAATTAAGTGCTTTTAAATAATCTTTAAAAGCAAGATGTTGTTGTTAAATAATCTTTAAAAGTGCCATCAAGTTGATTCCGAGCCATAGTGACCCTGTATAGGGTTTCTAAGGAGCAGCTGGTGAGCTTGAACCGCTGACCTTGCAGTTCAAAAAGCTTTGCAGCCCAGCGCATTAACCCACAGAGTCACACAAGGACTCCACTAAATATAAGATAGGAGGAAGGAAAAATGAACAAGTGATTCAATATATAAGCCTCATTTATGCTTTTTACATTTCTCATTCATGCCTTTGGGCAAGGTGAATTTTTGCATCTGTAAGTCACAAATACTATATACACCACTCCACACTACTTATCTTTCAGGGTCATGTAAAGACTCAGATGAAATAGCACATATGAACATGTTATTCAAATGTTTCTTGTTATCATACTAACATATCATGCAGAACATAGTGAGAAAATTTCTTTTCAGGCTATAAAGAGTTGGCTGTTAGTTTGATATATCCTTATCTCGCCCCAAAGTAACAACAGCATCTTTTATCTTTCCAAAGTATTTACTATCCTTCAATGGATTAAATGAAATATTCTTGAAGAGACCAGATGATAATATCATGTACCTAATTTACTGGACCAATAAGCAACATCGTAACAAATAGAGAAAGGGTTGGAATGGTCAAGGATTTCATATTACTTGGATCCATAATCAAGGTCCTTGGAAGCAACAGCCAAGAAACCAAACTATATTTTGCTTTGGGAAAATATGCAAAAGACCTCTTTAAAGTGCTAAGAATCACAGATATCACTCTGAGAACTAAGGTGTGCCTCACAAAAGCCATAGCATTTTTTGCCTCTGCGTACAAAAGCTGGACAGTGAATAAGGAAGACTGAAGAACTGATGTCTTTGAATGATGGTGTCAGCAAAGAATGTTGCCAGAAGAACAAACAAATCTTTCTTAGAAGTACAGCCAAAATGCTCCTTAGAAGCAACAATGAGGAGACTTCATCACATTTGGGCATATTAACAGGAAGAACCAGTCCTTGGAGAAGGACTGATCAGAAAAGCAGCGGGTCAGTGAAAAAGAGGAAGACCCTCAATGAGATGGATTGACACACTGGCAGCAACAATGGACTCAAACATAGCAACAATTGTGAGGATGGCAAAGGACGTGGCAATGTTTCATTCTGTTGTACAGAGAATTTACTATGAGTTGAAACTGACTTCAGGGCACTTAACAATAATAACAACAATTTATTATATCTGTTGTTGTTGTTGTTAAGTGATATCAAATTCGTTCTCATGCATATCAACCCTATATAGGGTTTCCCAGGAGCAACTGGTCAGTTTGAACCGCCCACCTTGCAATTCAAACCAAACTCGCAGTCCAGGGCTTTGACCCACAGTACCACACCAAGGACTCTACTTAGAGGCTTAAATTCAAACCTCTGGCACTATTCCTAACATACTTTGCATGCTCCACACCAGACCAAACAACCCTAATTTTTCAGGAGCTCAAATTCTCTGCCAACATTTTTAAGCTTCCTTTTTTTACTATCTTTGTTGTTGGTGCTAAGTGCCATCGAGTTGGTTCCAATCCATAGCAACCCTGGAGCAGCTGGTGAGTTTGAACTGACAACCTTGTAGTTCAAACTGGCCTTGGATTCCAGTACTTATCCTATAGCACCACACCAGAACTCTCTTAAGGAATGAATAATGAAACTTCCTGAAGATTAATAAAAATTAGGTAGTTAATCAGTTAAAAGCACAATAGTTGGAGTCAGGTTGCCTGGACTTGAGACTTAGTTATGACTGACTTTGTGCAATTTAACCACATTCTGCTTCTACAGGATGGGGAAATTGATAATACCCATCTCTAGGGCTGTAATGGGAATTTAAAAAGTTGTAGTATGTAAAGTGTTTAGAATAGTGTTTGGCACATAATTTGTGTTAAATGAAAACCAGATATTATAGCCTCAAAATAGGACATGCATTTTTAACAACCAAAATATGAAATTGAAGTGATTCTATTCATGACAGTCTACCCTAATACTAGTGTTGAGGCAAAAACTGCAAGGATCCTTGTCACCAAATCAAGCAAGATTTAGAGCTCACTTAGAATATTTACATATAAAATTCATTGATAAAACAAGCATTTGTGAAATGCATCCTGTGTGCCAGGAACTTTGATCATTGCAGCGAATATAAATCCACACATACAAACTCTGTTCTCAAGTAATTGACACTGCAGTAGGAACAAATTAGAAATCACTGATGATGCGTTTGTTTTTACCCATCTTGATCCGAAAAGTATTTGAGGCACTAAATTATAATACAGTGTGAAAGAGGCAAACACAGAGCATCTCAGTGTGAAATCAGCAAGTACATTGTATAACTTAGAAGGACACCATTTACAGGGTCCCCAAAAGAGAAGGGGCTTGAAATGGGCCAGACAAATGAGATCAAGAAACAGTTGTAAGAAGATATGATGTTAATCTGAATCTTGAAGAGTAAGAAGTAGCTTACTAGGCAGACAGATTTGGGGAGAAAGGAGTGGGTATTTTTAGGTTCCCAAATGAGCAGACACATAGAAGCATGAGATGGCATGGTCTAACCAGGGAATATGTATAAATAAATATGGCAATCGTGGTTCAGTGGTAGAATTCTCACCTTCCAAACAAGAGATCAGGGTTTAATTCTCAGAAGGAGTGCCTCATGTACAGCTAATGCCCAATAAATACCTCCATCTGTCAGTGGAGGTTTGCATATTGCTGGGATACTGGATAGTGGAACTTCCACCCTAAGACAGACTAGAAGGAAAGGCCTGGCCATCTATTGTAAATCTTCCAATGAAAATCCTAGATGGATCACACAGTTTGATACACAACCCATTATGGGGAAGTGTTTCTCATTCCATTGTGTATGGGATCACCATGAGTCAGGGACCTGTTCTGGGCTATCTAACAACAAGAAGTATGACCAAATGAATTGTGCGTCTGGGGGAACTGAGGGAGCTGAGGATGGAGTCAGCTATCAAGTTTCCAGCCATGAGGTGTGGGATATGTCAGATGTGAAAGTGTGATCTTGATGCTGATAGCAGTAGGAAGGTTTTGAAGGATTTGAGTAAGGGAGCATTGTGATCTGATCACTGTTTTTAGAAATAATATTCTGACAACATCTTCACTCCACTCCAAATGTTCCTTCCTCTCCTTTTCCTGTTCTGTTTTTCTCCATAAAATTTATCACTGTTGTCAGTCTTTCCCCACCAGAATATATGCCCATAAAATTAGAGAGAAAAACACTTTTCTTGTACTAAACATTTAATGATTGAATGCATGAAAGAATGGCATACAACCCCAAAAAACAAACTTGCTACCACTGAGTTGATTCTGAGTCACAGTCACCCTATAGGACAGGGTGTTGTTGTTGTTGTTGAGTTGGTTCCAACCCATAGGTCTGCTTCCTCATGATAACATGTCCAAAGTAAGAAGTCTGATCATTCTTCCTTCTAAGGAACATCCTGACTCGACTTCTTCTAAGACAGATTTATTTATTCTTCAGGCAGCTCCTGGTATATTCAGTATTCAACAACATCATAACTCAAAGGCACTTCAGTCGTCCTTATTCATTGTCCAGCTTTTGCACATACATGAGATGACTGAAAATGCTATGGGTTGGGCCTGGCATACCTTAGGATACAATTACAATAAGCTAATGAACATGTTGAGACCCTAATGTATATAAAACACAATAGTTTACTTTGCAAAGTCACACTTAAGCTATAATGGTCTCCTATCTTAAAATATTTAAATGTTAATGACCCTTATTAAAGATGTTCTCTTAGACTTTGACATTTTTTCCACTTACTCTAACGAGGTACTACTTAGAGGCTTGATTAGTCAGTATTAGTTTCAGAATTACCGGGCTGTTTTCAAATATCTCCTTCAAGGTAGGCAGACATTAGCCTCCCATGTAAGTTTATGGGGAGAGTAAAAACAGTGGTATAAGAAAAGTGCTGTCACCAGAATAAACGATGCTGCAAGCCAAGGACATTTAAAGCACTTGCCTTATTTTCAATTTAACATTTTTTGGCAGATTAAAACAGCTATCTAACTTCTAAAAACCCCTTTCTACTTTGATAACTAATATTTAACCACAAAGATAAAATAAATATGTCTGTGCACATGGTGGAGGTGATGTGCCGTGGAGTCGGTTCCGATTCATAGCGACCCTGTACAGGATTGCCAAGGCTGTAAATCTTTATGGGAACAGAATGCCTCATCTTTCTCCTGAGGAACAGCTGGTAGTTTTGAACTGCTGACCTTGTGGTTTGCAACCCGAATCGTAACCACTACGCTACCAGAAATTACTATAAGTGCCAAAAAAGCTCAACTTCCAGTGCACTGCATGAGAAATGGTTTTTGGAAGTACTAATAATTACAGAGAGCTATCACAGGGAAATGTTAGCAAAGCACTATCAGTAAAGACCTTTTCTCTAGGCTAGAGGTAGACATAGACATATCTGATTTTGTTTTGTCTGTATTTTCTGTTTTCCTACCTATCTTACATTGTTGTTGCTGATGTTTATTGCTATTGGGCCAGCTCTGACTCATGGAAACTCCATGTATAGCAGAATGAACATTAACCTTTCCTGAGCCATCTTCATGATCATTGGAATGCTCAACAGTCCACTGTTGCGGTCACTGGGTATTTTGAGTCTGTTTCAACCTAGGGGGCTGACCTTCCATTACTCTAGTGAACAATACTACGTTGTGATCCATAGGGCTTTCATTGGCTCCTTTTCTATACAAGATCACCAGGCTTTTCTTACTAGTATATCTTAGTCTGGAAGCTCCACTGAAACTTAGTCTACCATCAGAATAGGTGATGACCCTGCTGGTATTTGCAATACTAATGACATAGCTTCTAGCATCAAAACAGCATGTAAGCCATCACAGTTCTGACAAACTGACAGACAGATGATGGGCATACCATACATACCACCTACATAAATTATTCTATATAAATCATTGGAATAGCAAATCTATCTGGACTCATTTCCTAGTTCTGATGCTTGCTAAATGGCACGTGCCATCACAGTAATGTGTTGAAAGGAGCATTTGAGTTGGTTAGGAACTCCTATCTTTGACTAGCCCACCATGACGCCATCTAATTAAATAGCTCCTACTTGCATAACCATGTGTCTTTTGCTGTTAGGCTACAAGCTCTGTGCAAGCAGGAAGCCTGTCTACCTCATGTAGCACTACATCCTCAGTACCTACACATTACCTGGCCTACAAGCACCCATTTTTTAAATGGATTAATGGATGAATGAGTGACATAGAGCATTTCTCCCTTGCCTTTTTGTTTCTACCAAAGTTAACTTGAAATTATGAATTTTAATTTACATGAATTTCTTCCACATTGCCACTGTCACTCTACTTTTTTGTTCCATATTATATTTAGGTCATTTCTTGATAATATAATTAGATCCTTTATTCCATTCAAACTTGGTTAAGAAAGTCAAATTTCATAAACATATTTCATGATGACTTTGAAACAACAAAGAAGTACTTAAAATAGCAAGTGACACAGTGATTAACTTCATTAGTATGTCAGGAAATTATGCTAAAATGAAGATAGCATTTTGTTCCAGGACATTTACAAAATTCTTTTTGTGTACTTAATGGTGGTATCAAATGCTGATAAGGACATGAAGAAACACCCCTTGGTTCACCTGGAGGGAGTTGATGAGAGTGATAACTATTCAGTGGAGCAAATTTGCAATCTCTCTGAAATCCTTATAAATGTTTGCCCTCTTTCCCTGTAAGTTTCATTTCCATGAATTTGCCTAAGAAAATTATCAGAGATACACAAAGATACTTCTGTGTAAGGATGCAGTGCCTAAGAATATTAATTGAAAATAAATGAAAAGCCAAATAAGAGATCGTTATAAATTTTCAACATATATAAAGAGAAAAAAGTAAATCACAAAGCTGCATGTGAAATCAAAATATTCAAATTGCTTTAAGTATATATTTGCATAAAAATGTATGTATTTTAATAGTATATTTCTATTTTATCCATTATACATATACACAATGCAAAACATTATGACAAATGGCATCAACCATCCCACCCTCAGCTCTCCCTACTCAGCTGGGTTTAGTGATTCATTGCAATGATCACTTAGAACTCATACACATTAGGGAAGATAACAAGTTACATTTCAGGGTCAAAAATGTTCACAGCAACATTCTCCAGAATAGACCATGTCTTAGGCAACAAAACAAATCCCCACGGATTTACAAATATCAAAATACTACAAAGTATCTTCTCAGACCACAATGCTATCAAATTAGAAATCAACAATAGGAAGACCAAGAAAAAAAAGTCAAATACATGGAAACTGAATTAACAACCTGCTGAAAAGCAACTGGATAGTAGAAGAAATTAAATGTGAACTCACAAAGTTCCTAGAAAAAAATGAGAATGAAAACACAACATACCACAACCTTTGGGACACAGTGAAAGTGGTGCTGAGAGGACTACTGCAAAAAATTCACACATTCAAAAAGAAGAAAGAACCAAAATTAACACATTATAACACAGCATCTACAACAATTAGATGTCATTGTGAAAATATAAATACTGCCCAAAGCAATTTATACATATAATGCAATCCCAATCCAGATTCCAATGACGTTCTTCAAAGAGATGGAAAAAACAATTACAAACTTTATATGGAAAGGAAAGAGACCCAGTTTAACCAAAGCACTGCTTGAGAAGAAGAATAAGGTTGGAAACCTCTCACTCCCCGACTTCAAAATTTATTACATGACTACAATGGTAAAAACAGCTTGGTACTGGTACAATGAAAGATACATCGATCAATAGAACAGAATCGAGAATCCAGAAATTAACCCATTCACATACAGCCAAATGACTTTTGACAAAGTACCTAAATATATCACATAGGAAGGTGATAGTCTCTTCAACAGATGGTGCTGGCAGAACTGGAAAGCCATGTGCAAAAGATTGAAACAAGACCTTCACCTCATGCTTTATACAAACACCAACTCAACATGGATTAAAGACATAAATGTGAATTCCAAAATTATGAAGGCCATCAATGAAAAAATAGGGGCAACTGTGAGGGCACTAATTCAGGGACTACATAGACTACCAAACATCTTGAAAACTACACAAACAAAAGTAGACAAAATAGATGATTTGGACATACTAAAAATTTTAAATTTATGTGCATCAAAAGACTTCACCAAAAGAATAAAAAGAGAACCCACAGAATGGGAAAAAATCTTTTGCAATGACACATCAGACAAGGGATTCATTTCTAAAATATATAGGAAACTACAACACCTCTACAAGAAAAAGACAAATAACCTAATTAAAAAATGGGCACAGGACATGAACAGACACTTCACCAAGGAAGAGATCCAGGCAGCCAACAAACATATGAAGAAATGTTCACAATCACTAGCCTTTAAAGAGATGCAAATCAAACCAATAATGAGATATTATCTCACCCCAGCAATAACAGCAAAGATCAAAAAAGTAGAGGACAATAAATGCTGGTGGGGATGTGGAGAGACTGGGACACTCCTGCATTGCTGGTGGGACTGCAAAATGGTCCAACCTCTCTGGAAAGCAATATGGTGCTTCCTCAGAAGGTTGGAAATAGAAATACTTTATGATCCAGCAATTCCTCTACTTGCTATTTACCCACAAGAAATATGAGCCATAACACGAGTAGATATATGCACACCAATGTTCATAGCAGCACTATTTACAATAGCAAAAAGATGGAGACAACCAAAGTGCCCACCAACTGAAGAATGGATAAACAAACGGTGGTATATACACACAATGGAATATCATGCCACCTTGAAGAATAACAAGGAAGCTGCAAGCCACCGCATAACATGGATGAACCTTGAGGACATTATGTTGAACGAAATTAGTCAATCACAAAAGGAGAAATACTGCATAGGACCACTACTGTAAAAGACTAAGAAAGAGAACCCATATTAAATGGGGGGAGGGATTCTTTGCTGGTTACCGAGATGTGGGGGCTGGGGTGAGTGGAAGGAGTGTAAGGTGGAGCACAGGGTAGGGAATAGACACAGGACAGTTTGGGTGCTAGGGAGGGGAGAATACATAAGAATGGGGAGAGGAATGGAAGAACAAAGCAGATGGGAAAACACTTAGGCAGGTTTGCATGAGCTAAGTGGGACAGAGGTGTATAATGATGTATGCACAACCTTGGAACAAAAGGGCTCTGGGATACAGGAATTGAGACATGGTTGAAATGGGGGAAAGGGGAGAAATGATGTTAAGATGGTTGGCTGTCTTTTGAATCTTGGTTTCCCTGGCATATCATTATAAAATAGACACTTGAGGGGGAGAGAAAGGAATAGCCAGAAATATCACCATAGAAAGCTTGTAGGTCCATCTCTGCCTATAATGGATTGGAATACCTAAAATGGGGCTACAACGTGCCCAGTGAAGGAGGTTTCCTGTGGAGCCCCTGCATTACATAAGACCATAGGTGGAATCCTTAACTGCATCCAAAATCTTGTGAGGTAGGAAATTTCCACTTGAAAGGACAAGCAGAACAGCCTGGAGCAGCTAGAAGAACAGAAGATACTTCTTAAAAGAAAGACGGACAGGAAAAATACAAAACAATATAGGCAAACTGACTGATTACTACAAGAACAAGCAAGTTGCTCACCCAGCAGACATCAAGGCAAGTGGTCGGGTCCCCTAAGAGCAAACCCCCTTTCAAGACTAAGATTCAATGGGAATACACGCTCTGATTGGTGACCACGTTCGTCACGGGTAAGGAGAAGTGAGGGAAAAACAACAATGAAACTGCGAGCTAAGCCCTACAATGTTCAAAAGACTCCTGTGAACCTGGTTGGAGACCTGGTTGGCCAGCAGTGTGTCAAGACCTGGGGACTCTTGGGCCCAGAGTCAGTGACATAGCCACAGAGGACTAGAGGGGAAAGAGGGCATATGCAATAAGAACACCTACACTTGCAGATAATACCCACTTGACTACATGATTAGAGCTCAACTAGAAGAAGAAAGTTGAGGGGAAAACAGTAATCTGATAAAATTTGATGATTTGACTTACACCTATGGATGCAGTAGTTCAAAAGAGGAAACAAATCTTTACAGTGAGGATCATTCCCACCCCCTCCATACACAGAGTAGACAGGGATGGGCAACTTGGACATTGGCTACCCAAAATGGGGTGGGAGGGCTACAAAGGCAAGAAATGACTGGTTTATAAGCTTTCAAGATAGAGCCTAGATCCAGAAGACATGGAGGAAGGTAGAATCTCCACTGAGTAGTATCCAATCTCTCTGGTCTGGGCAATGAAAGGAGATGCAGACAGGTCTCTTGTGATACAATAGTGAGTAATTGTTATCAGGACTGATTGTGAGGGTTGAAAATATAAACGTAGATGTTTTGCAGCAAAAGGAGTGGAGTGATTGAATTTGCAGTCTAGGAGTGAAGGTCCCTAGGACCATCAAGGGTCCAGAGAAGCAGTGACGCCAGAGATGAAGGCAAAGACAATGACGTGGAGAGATGGAGCAGCTGGGGACTTTAGACCCAGAGAGATAGAGGAGCTGTGTGCTGATGACCGGGAGGCAGGCTTGTAGGGTATACCTTTTGGTTGGTTGATAATGCATGGAGGGGATTGTAACCATGTCAATGAAACGATATACAATAGGATGAATGTAAAGCTAATGTTCTCCCATGTAAACTATCACATAATTCACAATAAAACATTAAAAAAATAATTGTTTAGAGCACAGTTCTTCTAGTTTGGACATTTTCTCTTCTGCTGTGCCTGTAGGCAGGTCACTGTCTGACCCTTGGGCCCTTGATCTGGTCTCTGCTGTGCTCCAGCAATTTTACACAGTTTCTATAGGACTCTAACATGAGCTTCAGCCTCAAAGCACTCAATTCTAGTTTCATGGATTGGCAAGAACAGCTCCCCCAGTTAAGTGTCTGGAGTCAGTCCACTCTGTAAGCAAGCCTCCGACCCAAAGTCACTCAGCTTTATTTGCTCCATCTTGTGTTCTGGCTTTTGGTTCTGCTGCTGCTGTTCCCTCTGCTACCCTTCCGGTGTCACATCTTTCTGTTCCTGTTTAGAGGTAGTTCAATGCAGAGATCTCAGGATCCAAAGAATGTGCTCCTCTCCTGGCTCTTCTTTGATGATAGTGAGATCCCTCATTCATGCTTCTGAGATGGCTCATTTATTACACATTAGAGTTCCAAGTTTTTAGAGTTATATTTAATGCTGTTAAGCACTCACAGCTGAATCATATAATCCTAATAGCATCTTCTCACATCTTCTCATACCCAGACCAAGCAGGGCAAAAATGCTGTTGGGAATTACAAAGACTATGGGTAGAAGAGCCATATGATGTCATTCACTACACTGCACCTATGTACATACATGTTGTTGTTGTTATGTGCCGTCGAGTAGGTTCCGACCCATAGCTACCCTGTACAGGGTTTCCGAGGCTGTAAATCTTCAAGGGAGCAGAACACCTCATCTTTCTCCCGCGGAGCGGCTGGTAGTTTCAAACTGCTGACCTTAAGGTTCACAGCCCGATTCGTAACCACTACGCTACCAGAGCTGGCCTGTATATATAGCATTTGACTACAATATACAATACGCTGTTGTCGTTAAGTGCTGTTAAGTTGGTTCGACTCATAGCGACCCTATAAAGCTGTCCAGTGCTTATCCTATAGTGCTACATCAGCTTTTATAAAATTATACTACAATAATAAAGAATACCAATACTTAGTTATTTCCAATAAAGGTTTAATTTTTGTTCTTGTTTCATGTCAGGTGAGTGAAGATGGTACAGTTAACCTAATTGCTTGACTAATCAAAATATACAATGATGTATCTAAAGGTATCTTACTAACAGGCCTCAGGATCTAAGTTAACATTTTTAATTATTTAGGAAGAGTTGTTGGGTGGTGACTGTGTGACTGCTTTTTGAGAGAAATTGCCCTGGTGTTTTGCACAGGAAATTGTGGCTGACATTAGGAGGAGAATGCAGAGAAAAGCAAGACATGTTGTGACGGTTTGTCAGTCATGACTAACTTCAAATCATCCAACTATTACCATCATTTGTGTATATGACCTGTCACTTTACCTTCATCTGTTCTGTATTTGGGAGATGATGGAGAACAAGATGACAGCACCACAACATTTAGAGGTATCTTGTAGCATTTGTATCACACGTTCTGTTGTCAAAAGTTATTAATTGACTACAATCTTGATTCTAAATGTAAAACAAATGTTATAGGAATGTCTCAGTCTAAGCGATTATCTTATTAAAGTTTCTACTTTCTTATGTAAATTAGTTGAAAATAATTTTTAAATGTGCTATTTTATTTTAAACTTCTATTTTCAGTAAACTTTTCAAATTCCCATCCAAAAATGTTCTCCACTTAAAACTCAGTGCTACTTTTACCATCAGCCTTATGCGGAAGCTCCATTTTGTTGCAAAGTACTCAATCCTACCTACCTAGAATGTGAATCAAGATTGCCACCTTCACAACACTTGTTTTCACCCCAGTATTTAAGTTTGTCATTGCACTAAATTATGGGCTTCTAAAACAGAGACTTCTAATGAATCTGTGTTACCTACAGGTATACATAATGTCCAGTTCATGGAGAGTATCAATAAATGAGTATAAATTAATGAATCCCCTGAATACCTTCATTTAAGTGAATTGTAGAGAAAGAGTAAATTAGATCTAATTTTTAAATTAAGAAGCAAATTATTAGGCTTTCAAGAGGAAATACATACGTTGACTCAAAGGAATGAATATCTAATGGTGATATTTCAGTCAAGGGGGGGCAGAAAAATAAAAAATATATTTGGAGGTAAGAGAAGCCTCCTACTTTGCAGTCCTACTTTTCTCTAAAAAACTAACACTACATTAAGTACACTGTTCAGAGTGATTTCTGAAAGGGAAAAATATTTTCCTGAAAATCATAGCTGATGGATTTCTAGGGCAAAATGGCAGAGTAGGCAGACATGCTGAGAAGACCCTCAGTAACAAGGACTTGGAAAACCAAGTGAAGCAGATGGCGATTCTGGAAATGAGAGCTTTAGAGGAAAGGATAGAGAGGTGGACTAAATGGCAACTGGGATAGAAAATTGAGCAGGAGGTGAAAGAGAGAAGAGAAAGATGAATTAGCTGTCAGCAAACATTGCATGATATGGTCATTTGAGTTTTGCAGGTAGTTGTTAAACAACACAGTGGCCTGCAGGCACAGGACACAAGCTGAAGGTTGGTGGCAAGGAGGGCTCAGTTCTTCCTTGTTCCTCATGCCCCCATGGTGGTGGGGGGCATGACGAGACCCCACTTTTGCCAGCCCAGCTGCCAGCAGCATCCCTCTTGAGTAGCTTTTACTCTGCCTTGGGTAGACCACCAGAGACAGCACACCCACAACTTCAGTCTTGTGAATTTCACCTCAGTAGATCTTTTATTGCTATTGTCTATTTTTGGGAAAGGAAATTATGCCCAACTGGCCTAGCCACATCCATGTCTCCTATGGCTCCATCCACTGGGCAAGCACCATTACCCATTCCTGTACCACCTGAACAATAATAATTAGCAGCCAACATCAGACAAAACTTCCCTGAACTCCGTTATACAAACAGTGAACTAGAACTTCATATACATACCAACATACTACCACCAATTAAATATAAATACAACATCACCATGTCTCAGAGATGACAGACAAGTTCAGCTTACAGGAAGAAACAAGACAGAATGGCTCAAACAACTGAACAAAATGAAAAATCAGAAAACGTAATACCAGAATGATATTGAAGCTACCTGATAAGGAATCCAAAAGAATGATATGTAGGTACCTTCAGTGGATTGAGAGAATGATCAAGAAGGCTGCAGATGAAAGCAAGGAGAACACAGAAAAATCGAGAAGAATTCAGGAAAACATTACAAGAACAAACTGACAAGAGAAATGAAAAATTAGAAACCTACAAAAACAGCTAGTTGAAATCCAGAAGATTAATGCTAAGACTTCAGAAATCAATAAGGCATTGAAGAGGAAGAGAAGAAGAACTGAATCCATGAAAGGCTGAATTAAAGAGCAGAAAGACTTATCTCTCAATATTCATCAGCTAAAGGAACAATCAAAGAGCCCTGGTGGCATAGAGGTTTACTTATTAGGTTACTAACCTCAAGGTCATCAGTTTGAACCCACCAACTCTTCCACAGAAGAAGGATGAGGCTGTCTACTCCCATAAAGATGCACAGTCTGGGAAACCTACAAGGGCTGCTCTATGAGTCAGTACTGACTCAATGACAGTGAGTTGGTTGGTAGACAAACAGTCAGAAGAAAACAACCAAAAAAATCCAAAAAATAGTCTAAGAATTATGTGGGGCACCATCAAGAGGACTCATGGGTGATCAGAATTCCAGAACTGGAAAACACACAAAAAAACACAGAGAAAATTTTCAAAGAATTGTTGGAGAAAAACTTCCCAAATATCATGATATATGAGAAGATATGCAGTCAACAAGTTGAATGAACTTCAAACAAGATAGAGCCCTCCAACAATAAGTAAGACATAATCAAACTCTTTAAAACCAAAGATAAGGAAAAATTCTTGAGAGCAACCCAGGAAAAACAAAGTTAGCTACCAAGGCAAACTAATGAAACTAAGCTTGGATTTCTCAGCAGAAACCATGCAAACAAGAAGACAA
>NW_006408531.1:19597378-19603032 GCF_000296735.1 Chrysochloris asiatica
TTCAAATGCATTTGAAAGTTGGACAGTAAATAAGGAAGACCATAGAAGAATTGATGCTTTTGAGTTATGGTGTTGGAGAAGAATATTGAAAGTGCCATGGGCTGCCAAAAGGACCAACAGATCTGTGTTGGAAGAAGTGCAGCCAGAGTGCTCCTTGGAGGCCCAGATGGCCAAACTTCGTCTCTCATACTTCAGAAATATTGTCAGGAGAAACCAGTCGCTGGAGAAGGATCTCATATTTGGTAAGATGGAGGGTCAGAGAAAAAGAAGAAGACCCCCAATGAGATGGATTGGCCAAGTGGCAGTATCAGTGGTCTCAAGCGTGGCAACAATAGTGAGGTTGGCCCAGGACCAGGCAGTGTTTCGTTCTGCTGTGCATAAATTCACACTGAATCAGCATCGACTCAATGGCACCTAACAACAACAACAACTATATAAGCACAGGACTGCAGTATAAATCCATCAGCTTTTCTTTGGAAACCCTAAACAAGGTCATTTCAAGTCACAACCAAAAGGATGGCACTTAATAACAACAATAACAATCCCAAAACAAGATCAAGTCCTACTCTTACCTCCAACTCAACCCCTAACACTAACACTAGTCCTAATTGTAGCCTTACCACTACATGAAACCCTTGGATTAGCCTGGTGGTGTTAATGGTTACATAACATGGAGTTGGTTCCAACTCATAGTGACCTTGTTTAAGGTTTTCCAAGCCCGTGAGACTTTACAGGAGCAGAAAGCCTCATCTTTCTCCCGCAAAACTGCTGGTAGTTTAAAACTGCTCATGGTGAGATTAGCAGCCCATCTCAAAGCCAATACGCTACCAGAACTCCTTAGGATTAGCCAAGACTTAGTCATATGCCTAAATTTAACTTGTTACTGCTACCCAAGTCCCCAAAGAAATAATAACTCAATAAAATAATCTCTTATAGCTGTTCTTGTTCTCCTTATATGGGTTAAGGAGATGGGAGATAATGGCCTGTGGTAGAAGGAGAAGGATTTGGATCCAATCAAGATGAGGAGTGAGATGATCAGAGATGATGCTGAGGTGCAGGAGAAAGAGTCCAAAGACTTGGCTTCCATCTCATTCCCCTGTCTCATCCTCCTACCCATTTGTCAATATGGGAAGTGGACTAAGCTGGTGATTTCCAGCTCGTGAGTCCTTCCAGCTGACGCTCTAGTGTCAGGACAGCAATGGAAATGTCATTCAAAAATCAAACAACTGTTACCCAGTTTGATCCAAAGTTAGCACTAAAGTCCAGAAATGTGGGAGTTAGGGGAGGGAATTCTGAGTGGTGAGATTATGGGTCATTTCTATACTCTTCATTGTACTTTTTTTGGCCTTCTAATTTTCTGCAATAATGTGGCAGCAATTAGATTACAATAAAACACCATACATGCTATATTCATACTTTATATTGTTGATGTTGTTAAATGTCATTGAGTCAGTTCTGACGCATAGAGACACTCTATAGAGTATTTGAGGAGCAGCTGGTGGATTTGAACTGCAGACCTTGTATATCACAGTCCAGTGCTTATTTATAATGCCATCTCAGCAGTCCTCAGACCTCTATCTATATAACTGGACTCTTAGTACAGCATTGTAAGATAAGCACTGGACTATGAGACACAAGTTTAACAGGTCAAACTCACCAACCATTCCTCAGAAACCATGTACAGGGTCATTATGAGTTGGAAATGACACAATGGCATTTAAGAACAAAAACATCTATATAATTATAGAAAAGAAAAAAAATCTGATTACTTTGATAATTCATTTCAGTTATATGTTGTTGTGGTTGTTGTTGTTGTTAGGTGCCATCAAGTCAGCTCCAACTCATAGTACATAGTTCTTACATACAACAGAATGAAATAATGCTCAATCCTGTACCAGTCTTACAGTTATTGCTAGGATTATGCACATAGTTGCAGCCATTGTTTCAACCCATCTGATTGGAGGCCTTCCTCTTTTATGCTTCCTTCAATTACATGTCGAGCCGGTTCCAACACATGGCAGCCCTGTATAGGTTTTCCAAGGAGTGGATGGTGGGCTTGAACTGCCAACCTTGTGGTTAGTAGTCCAGTGCTTATTGTATAGTACCACATAAGAACTCCTGAGGAAAGTGTTTATATATTAATACCAGCACACATCTATCAGTTTGTCACACTGCTGTGGTGACTTGCATGTTACCGTGATACTAGAAGCTATGTCATTGGTATATTTAATGCTGGCAGGGTCACCCATGCTGGACAGATTTCAGCTGAGTTTTCAGACTAAGACACACTTGGAAGAAAGTGAGGCAGACTACTCCCAAATTATTAGCCACTGAAAATATTAAGAATAGCAATGAAATACTGTGAAACATGATGAATAGTACCAGAATATGATCAGATATAGTTATGTAAAATGAGCTCCTGAGGTTGGAAGGCACTCAAAATATGACTGGAGAAGAACTGTCTCCTCACAATAGAATTAAACATGATGATGTGAATGGAGTAAAGTTTTCTGTAATTTCATTTGCTGATGACAATATGTCTAAAGTATTAGAGACAAAGTTTCATCATCTTAGCTTCTAAGGAGTATTCTGGTTGAACCTATGTCAACACAGAAAGATGTTTACTTGTGTTTTATTGACTCTGCAAAGGCATTCAACTATGTGAATCATAACAAACTAAGTATAGCATTGTGAATAATGGTTACTGTAGAACACTTCATTGTGCTCATAAGGACTCTGTACATGGACCATGAGATAATCATTAGGACAGAACAAGAGTATATGGAATGGTTTTCAATCAGGAAAGATGAGTGTCAGGGTTATATACTTTCACCATACCTATTCAATCCGCACGTTGAACAAATAATTGAGAAACTGGATTTTATGAAGAAGAACATGGCTTACCATTGAATTCTAGCCGCCACATGTTTCAGCATAAATGTCCTATCTTCCACTTGAAATTTTTTTGAGAGAGGAATTAAGCTACAGACAGACATTTCTAATTTATAAATGGGTTTTGTTTCCAAAGTCAGATGTTTTCAGCATAAGTTTGGTGGTAGTTGTTTACTGTGGATTCGGTTCTGACTCACAGTGACCCTTTATAGGGCTTCTGAGGTTGTAAATCTTTACAGGAACAGAAAGTAGATTCCAACTGCTGCCTTTCTGTTAGCAGCCCAATTCATGTGCATACCAGAGTTCCCTAGCATATGTCTACTGATCATCTATTCTGTGCCAGACTGTATTCTAAATATTAGGGATATAAATTGAATATAAATTTGGAATATTAACTTGAAGTTTCTTTTTGAAAACTCAGAATGCATTTTTCCATAGGAGTAGGACTTTAAAAGGATGCTAAGTTCCCAAATGATTTTCACAAACCAATTTTGTGTATCACATGGTTCTCCTCCATTGATCCCTTGTTCTTAGTCCCCAATCCTATACTGCAGGATTTCTAGGTACTAAGTGAATTCTTTCTATATAATAATAATTTTAAAAAATTAAATAGTAGTATATTAAAAACTTTCCACAAATGGTAGGGAACAAAATGTATTTCAATATTAAGATTAAAAACAGGTGCTGAGCCCATCCTCTGCTCCTAGAGTGGGTCTTAACAAATCAGTACTAGGCATCCTCTGGACTGATCTTATTGGTTCAAAGGCCTAGACAGCCTGATGGGAAAGATTCCCTACCATGTTTGAAGGAGAGGATTTTCCCTCTCTCTCCCATTGGATGTGACCCAGGAAGGCAGAGACCAGACTGCATGTGGCTATTTACCAAGCAAAGGAGGAAACAGCCTTAATGAGCCAAAGCAGAGCTTGGAGAAAACAAGGAACACCAGGCTGTTGGTAGCCCCTGCTACTAAATTAACCTGAAGTCTGACTGATAGCTGAGATTTCTAGGATGTAATATAAGAATTTTCTTTTATATTAATACTTTCCTTTTTACCAGGTTTTATGACTGTGAGCGAAAACCACCACAATCATGTTTTGGAACAGGGAACACAGTTCTCTCCTATTTCTTTATCCTAATCATGTCAGTTAGAGAAAATAGACACTTTTCTAGACCGGGTTGTTCAGTTTTTCCATGCTTAGTCGCCTTCAAACCCAGCAGCCTCTCCATGAGAGAAAGAAGTGGCCGGCTGTTTCCATAAAGATTTGGAAACCTTTGGGGGCAATTCTACTCTGTCCTACAGGATCGCTGTGAATCTGAATCAACTCAACAACCACTGTGCTTTGTTGTTGTTGTTGTTGTTTTATCTATTCTTTTGAGATGTCATTTATATACCCTTGTTTGCAGTAAAAGCTTTCTTATTAGAGTCCTTGATTCCTCACTTCTTTTTTCCCAAATGAGAAAAAATATCTTCAGATATTAGACAAGGCAAATGGCACCGAGCCCAAAAACAAGCAATTTTCCCTTTTCAGCTCTGAATGATGCTCAAGTCTCAGCCAGTTTCTTTTCAACAGTTTACCACTTCATCTAAAAATCTAAGCAAGTTCTGCTTTGGTAGCTAGCTGCCTTGAATTCCAAATTACCCTGAACACCCGTTACTAATCATGGAGATCTTGATTGGAACTACATTTGTTCTCTGTGTAGAAATCACTCATATTCCAACAGCAGTTTCTCCTCTGGTCAAATTAGCTGTGTAAATATTACAAATAAAAATATATGTAGGGGCAAGTGAATTACAAAAAGGCATTTCCTTATAAATGATCCATGTGACCCCAAATTAGGATCTGTCTTACAAATAGGGGGAGCCTGGGAAAGATTAGTAGACCAAAACAACTTGTGCCAATAAACTGCCCCAGATTTCTAGACCAAATTTACACCAGTGTAGCTCTTCAAGAAAAAAAAAACAAAAAAACAAGAAGAAATATGGAGAAAGGATGGAGGAAAGTTTTAGGCATGATATTTTAAAATCTTAAAAGATAAACTGTTTTTTTTTTAAAATAAGGGGGCGGTTGGTTGGGAAGAGTACATTGCATAGATAACAGATTGTCCTGTGTTAAACTTCTGCCTCTAATGTGTTTCCATTATATTATAAACAATTTAATTCATCATGCCAGAAATTATCTTTTAACAAATTGCATATTTAAATTTGTGTAGTACTTAGAAAGAGACTAGATAAAACACGTCTGACTTCTCTGGTTAGTCTATTAAAGCCTAGAGAGATTTTTTTTTTTTTTTAGCGTAGTAATGCTTACATAAAAATCCACTGCTGAAAATCAGAACATTTTTTTGTTTTGTTTTGTTTTGTTTTGACAAAACCATAGTTATCTTATGCATGAGTCAGGGTATAAAACAAATTATGAAATCTTGGACATTGAGTCTCAGTGCAGGGGAAAAGGTCAGCAATGGGATATAGTTCATTTTCCCTTGTCTCCTTCTATTAAAGCGTTCACTAAGAATATGTTCATTTGATCTTAGTCTAAGGAAAAGAAGTAAACAAACCCTGCAAAGTGTTCAGACTGTTTCAAAGCCAACTAATAGTCTACTTACCCAGGACTGGGCTCTCCGGTACACTTTGGTGCTATAATATGAAGTGACCCCTGTAGACCAAAGGAAGAGTTATATATTTATGTATCTATCTCTATATATAATATATATATATATATATATACACACACACACACACACCTAACAACAAATATATATAT
>NW_006408531.1:19606616-19608168 GCF_000296735.1 Chrysochloris asiatica
ATTCTCCAGCATCATTTCTATCACCAAGTCCAAATTTTCCAACTACTGGTCCCTCCTCTTTGCTCCCTACTTTTGCATTCCAGTCACCAGTAATGAGCATTACTGGTGACATAAACTCTTAGGTATCACTAAAAATTACTCTTTGAATGAAACTGCATAAAAAAGAAGAACTACATGTCTGTTTGCTTTTCTAAAAGATAAAGTTTCTATAAGATAAATACAAACAAGGAAAGCTATTCCTTGGGTATATCAAATACTTCTTACTTTTATCCAAGTATTTACTATACCATGTTTAAAGTTTTTTGCTTTCATTTCAAGTGTACTCCCACCTGCCACTAATTCTATGGGATTTCTTACTAATCCCAAACATTTCCCTCCACTCTAGCCATTTCTTTAATTTATCCTTCCAGATGCCATGCTCAATTTTGTTGTTATTATTATTATTATGACCTAGTTCCTGCCTGAGCTGAAAAGTTTAAGCTCCCTCTCTCACCTCTTTTTTACTTGTCCTGAACCTTTGTAGTTTTAATTGCTGCCTCTTCTATAAACTCTTTTTTTTTTTTTTTGCAGTTGAGCCTTACTAATACCTCTCATATCCCGTCATTCTAAAACGACACATAAACCAGGCCAGAGCAATTCAGCTATTAATTGCTTTAAATGATTCACTAGTATTAGTACTTTCTTCGTGACCACACTGAAGATTTACTGAGAGAAAGCCCTTGGCTTTCCTCATAGCATAGCAAAGGAAGCTACAAATGCTTGTAAGTTGATTGCTTCTTCATCATTACATTTTTGGTACATCTTAGCTATAGAAACTTGTCCCACAATATACTGTAGTGAAGATAAAGCACAGAGTTTAGCTATAGACAAACGTTCTGACTCATAGCAACCAGACTTAGGGTTTCTGAGGCTTTAAATGTGAAAAATATAGAAATGGCAAATGTAATGTAACTATATGTTTATCACTATGTAATTAACATAAAACTAATGTAACTATATGTTTATCACAGTGAAATTTTAAAAACCGTATGATATATTTATATATATTTCATTAAGCTACAAAAGTTCTAGAAAGATACATCCCCAAACTGTTATAGGAATTTCCTCTGAAGAATAAATAAATAAGCAAAGATTTGAAGAGATGTGAAAAAGTAATGGAAGTTATAAGACTTCACCTTTTCCCTTTGAAAAAATGTTGTAATGTTCCTTTTTACTTTACAGAGTAAGTATGTTTTACCTTTATAATTTTGAAATTTTGAAAATAAAAAAATTTTGATAATATAACTATATAGATTGTATTTTGAAATCCACTACAGTTTAAAGAGGTATTTGCCAGCAATTCTAAAACACAGCCAGGTCTTGCTACCCATGGACCTTGAGGACTGACATTTCAGTTGTTACTAATATATTTGTAGTGAGTAGCTGGCTAGGTGTTCTATGCTAAATAGTGTCCTTCAAGAGAAGTTGTCAAGTATTTCATTTTACTTTGATATAAAGTAGTGAAAGGTGATGATGACCTGCCAATTTAATATGATAAAGATATGAGAACCAA
>NW_006408531.1:19608268-19627866 GCF_000296735.1 Chrysochloris asiatica
GCAAAGTTGGCAGTTCAAGCTCACCAGTTGATCCTCGGAAACCCTATACAGGGTCGCAATGGGTCGGAACCAACTCGACAGCACTTAACAACAACAACAAATATATATATATTATATCTCATATCTGGCTAGACCTAAATACAGCACTGGTAACCCATGATATGAGGTGGCAGTAGAAAATGCAAAATATCACAATGATTAGATTAAATATTTGTGAGAAATAAAGTCTCTGGGTGGTTGTGTATTTGACACCTTTCAGTATTTCTGTCAAACTGAGATGTAAAATGAGGCTGGATGGTTGACAATGTTTTCAGTAAACAAAGTGGTGAAAGAAGATGTCAATGCCATAGGGAAGAAGTAAGGTAACTGGTGTCGCAGGGAGGCAATTGTAATCATTGAGATGAAACAAATGTATAATTTGTTGAATGTAAAGCTGCTGATCTTGCCTGCAAACCTTCACTCCATTCAAAATAAAAAGTAAAAAAAAATGCAGTGAACCCCCAGAAATGAAGTACAAAATGTGACTGAGGAGGAGCTAGGCTACACTCCAAAAGAATTGCTTGATTTTGCTAATATATCCAAGTAGAAACTTAGGGAATACGTATGAGAATGCCTTTTAAGGGTGTGGAATAATGGTACAAGGAACCTTAAGCTATATTGGTTTGAGTTTATTGATATGAACCCACTAAGCACAGATAATTCATTCAACGTTTAAGCTCAAGAGGTTAGAAAAGGATCAAATACTTTAATTGGTTGGTTCCCTGAAACATGGGTTAAGTGTTGTTGTTGTTGTGAAGTGCCATCGATTCACTTCCGACCCATAGTGACCTTGTATAGGGTTTCCAAGGAGCAGCTGGTGAGCTTGAACCACTGACCTTGCAGTTCAAACAGCTTTGCAGTCTGGCGCATTAACCCATAGTGCCACACCAGGACTCCAGGTTAAGTGATAGCCTAAACTAAATCAAGTTGAGATGCCAGACCTACCTTGTTATATCATTGAAGAAGACATCCAAAGACTTGGTGAAATTGGCATTTTAGCTTGGCTTGATTAGGCCTACCCATGGAGTGCCCAGAGGACATACCTTTTACCACAAGGTTAGGAACACATTTGTGAAATTGACTTGCTGTTGCTGTGTGCTGTCGAGTCGCTTCCAACTCATAGTGATCCTGTATAGGGTTTCCAAGGTTGCAAATATTTACAGGCACAGAAAGCCTCATCTTTTTTCCACAAAGCAACCCAATGCATAACCCACTACACCACCAGAGCTCTAAACTCAGGGTGGAGAATGTATGCATCAGTCCCACTACCTCGTACATGCTAAGCAAGCCATTTACCATTTGAGCTAGCTCCCCAATTGGAGTTGACTGCTATTTTATGTAAGTCAGATTTGACATTTGACGTTGGGAACTGTCCTAACTGAATTAAGAAACCTAACTACAATGGGGCTGATTGGGCGAGTGGTGGTAGGGGCCAAGGTGTGAATGGTTACTGTAACAGACAGCAGAGTCAAAACACTGTACCTATTTCTCACATATCATCTATTATCTGAATATTTTGTGCATTAATGACATACATATGGCGTATGTGTAAGACAAGAGTAATGCTGGCTGTGATGATTAAAGTTATGTATCAACCAGGGTGGACCATGGTCCTCAGTGGTTTGGCAGTTATGAAATGATCAAATTTGGCAACTGCGTAATGATATAGACCTACTTCATTTTCTAATCTAATATTGCTGTTGCTTTTAGGTGTTCTCAAGTCAGTTCTGACACATAGTGACTATGTATAGGGTTTTATCAGGATCTGGTGTCATCAGAACAGTCTGACTCATGCGTGCTTATTATGTTAGCTACTTAGTCATCATGTCCATAGGAGTGAAATATGAGAGGGTTTCAAAAAAATTCATGGAAAAATTCCATTATTTTTTACTTTATTTTCCCATGAAGTTCTCACAGCCCCTTGTAGATAGTGGTGGTGATTACGTGCCTTGGAGTCAGTTCCAACTCACAGTAACCCTGTACAGGGTTTCTGAGGCTGTAAATCTTTACAGGAGCAGAAAGCACCTTTCTCCCATGGAACAGCTGGTAGTTTCAAACTGCTGATGCTGAGGTTAGCAGCCCGATTAGTAACTACTATGCTACCAGAGTATTAAATATACTTATTTTATCTGTACAAACAGAAAAATTCTAAATCAACTTGAATTGCCAGAACACAGAGTATGTACCCTCAATCAATTCTCAGACTTGATCCAGTTTACAGACTGACAACTTTTTAATGAAGAGGAAGCCAGGTCCCCTTGAGAAGGACTGAACTACAAAGCCCAAAATGTATGCTGTTAATCTTTCTCCCAGTCTTCCCTAAGGAAATCTACACCTTTCATGAGAGTGACTATTCATTGTGGAAAAGAAAATAATCAGACTCTGACTCTGAATTTACACTAATCCCAGGAGACCCAAGAAGTCACTATGGCCTATCAGACAGAATGAGGGCATATGGAGGTCAGATTACTAATAGAATTCTAGTTCAAGTCAATCTCAGAGTGGATCCAGTGAGTCATCCATTCTATCCTGTAGTGATTTCTCCAGTTCCAGAATTTATCATTTGAAAAGACATATCCACCAATTGGCAAAACTCACACAGTGGATCCAGGATACCTAGAGTAAAAGTTATTGTGGTAGGAAAAGCCAAGTAGAAACCATTAGAATTGCTCTTGCCTAGGAAAATAGTAAACTAAAAACAGCATTACATTCCTGTAAAGTTTGCTGCAATAAGTGCCACCATCTAGGGCTAGAAGGATGCAGAGCTGGTGATTCCTACCACATCCCCATGCAACTCACCTATTTGGCCTGGGCAAAAAACAGATGGATTTTGGATAATGGCATTGGATTATCATAAACTTAACTAGGTCGTGATGCCAATTGCAGGTGCTCTTCCAGATATGGTTTCATTGCTTGAGCAAATTAATACAGTTTCTGGTGTATGATATACAGCTATTAAGCTGGCCAATGTCTTGCTCTTAATTCTAGTTTTGAAGGATCACCATAAACAGTTTGCCTTCAGCTAGCAAGGTCAGAAATACACCTCCACTGTCCGACTTCAGAGATATATCCATTGTCTAGCTCTATGTCTTCTGGTGTGCCACTGTAGGATCAGTACTAGACTGTAAACTACAAGGTTGGCAGTTCAGACTTACCAGTTGCTCCTAAGAAAACCTATACATGATCACTGTAAGTTAGGACCAACTCGACAGCACTTAATAACAAGAGCAAATGTCATAATTTAGTCTTCAGGGGCCTTGATCACCTTTCCCGTCAACAAAACACCACACTGGTCCACTACCTTGTTAACATTATGCTGATTGGACCTAGTAAGGAAGAAGCATCAATGACTCTGTATTTATTTGTAATACGTTTTCATGTTAGAGGACGGGAAATTAATCCAGGAAAGATATAGGCAGCTTCCACTTTAGTGAATTTCGAGGGGTCCAGTGGTGTACAACAACAAGAAGTGGTATACAGTATGTCAAGATAATCCTTCTAAAATGAAGAATAAACTGTTGCATCTGGCACTACTACAGTTAAACAATTAGCCATTTACTCTGAATATATATTTGCCTTCCCTGTATACAATGCATTTACCAAAACTACAATTTGTGGATTTATACAATGCCCTATCTGCCATCACTATATCCCATATTGCACTGCCTCAGATCAAGGGGCTCACTTCACAACCAATAAAGTACAACAATGGGCCTATGCTCATGGAATTCACTGGTCTTACCATGTTTTCCATTACGCCAAAGCAGGTGGCCTTTTAAAGATAACCAACAGTGCCAGCTAGGTGGCAATGCCTTGCAGGGTTGGAGCAATACTCCCTGCAGCTATACATACTATAAACCAGCATCCAATATATGTTGTTTCTTCCATAGCCGAGATTCATAGTTACAGGAGTAAAGAGATTTTAATGGGAGTGGTACCACTCACTATTACCCCTGGTGACCCACTTACAAAATTTTTGCTTCCTGTCCCTTCAACCCTACACTCTGTGTGTCTAGAAGTCTTAGTTCCAGAATAAGGAACAGTCCCATTTAGAGATGCAATACTAATTTCATTGAACTGGACATTAAGAATTCCAGGCAGCCACTTTGGAACCCTCATGCCTCTGGATTGATACACAAAAGATAGCTACCATGCTGACCAGTGTGAATGATCATTAGTACCAAGGGGAAATTGACTGAAAGTACATACTGGAGGTTTGTTGTTGTTGTGAAGTGCCATCAACTTGGTTTTGACCAATAGTGACCCTGTATAGGGTTTCCGAGAAGCAGCATGAACTGCCAACCTTGCAGTTCAAATGGCTTTTCAGTCTGGCACATTAACCCACAGTGCCACACTAGGACTCCACATACTGGAGGTAAGTAAGAGTATATCTGGAATACAGAAGATCCGTTAGGTCATCTCTTAGTTCTACTATGCCCTGTAATAAAAGCTAATGGAGAACAACAGTAACCCAATTCTGATATGACAACACATGACCCAGAGCTTTCAGGAGTTAAGGTTTGGTTAACTCTACAAGGCAAATGACCACGGCCAGCTGAGGTGCTTGCTGAAGGAAAGAAGAATATTGAATGGGTGGGGGAACAGGGTAGCTTACTATAACCTTCAACCATGTGACCAGTGGGAAAAAAAGGAACTATTATTGTTATGAGTATTTCCCTTTGTTTTATTATAAAAGTATGTACGTTTATGCCCCTCTTGTTTGTCAGTTATTATACAAAATACACACTGACATACAATGGCAAATATTTTTGTTTTCTTCCCTTCTTTGTGCTCTAGATAACTCAATCTAAGAGAGTAAACAGAAAAGAGGAAGACCTTCAATGAGATGAATTGACACAGTGACTACAATCAAGAGTTCAAACATCATCCTGAGATGATGGCATCGGACCAGGAAACATTTTGTTTTGTTATACACGGAGTTGCAATGAGTTGGAACTGACTTGATGGTACCTAACAACTCCATCAGAACCTCAGACCGTGCTTTTATTTAGAAATAGACTCTTTGCAGATGTAATTAATTGAAAATATATTTAATGAGTCATATTGGGTTAGGGTGGGTCAGAGATACAATGAGTAGTGTCCCTATTAAGAGGAGGGACATAGAAATACAGAAACACAGAGGAAAGATGGTCATGTGAAAAGAGAGGCAGACATTGGAGTAAGGAACACCAAAGATTGTCAACAAACACAAGAAACCAAGAGGCAAGAAAAGATTGTTCCCTGGGCCTTCAGGGGACCATAACCTACTGACACACTGATTTTAAAATTCTAGTTTCTGGAACTATGAAAGAATACATTTTTGTCATATAAGCCACTCAGTTTGTGACACATTATTATGATAGTCCTAAGAGATTAGTACATCAGGTCATATCAAACTGTCAGCTCTTTGAAGGAAAAGTACCATAGTAACATAAACATTATAATGATTCAGAAAATTTGAATGGCCTGCTTATTTGACTCACAAAAGTTATCAACAACACAGTCTTCACCAGGTAATGTTCTATACTATAGGCTGCAGTAATTGCTTATTAGAAACTAGACCTGTGGATATTCAGTCTGGTGAGGAAAAGTCACAGTTCACACCATCCACATTTAGTAATTTGAAGTTTGCTTAATGGAAGTGATTCCCAAATTTTAGAAGACATTTGAGTCCCATGAAAGGCTAGTTAAACACAGATCTTTGGGCCTACCACCAGAGTTTCTGAGACAGGGCCTAAGAATTTGCATTTCTAATAAGTCATCCCACACACCACTCCTCTGTGAGTTTGTTGTACTGTGGTGGCTAATGTGTTGCTGTAATGCTGGAAACTATATCACCAGTATCTTAAATAGCAGCAGTCACCCATGATAGACAGTTTTAGCATAGTTTCCAGACTAAAAAATACTAGGAAGCAGAAGAGGTGAACTATTTTTGAATATTTAGCACTGAAAACCTTATGAATAGCAATGGTACATTGTCAGACAGCACCAGAATATTTAATATTGAAACATGATGAATTTAAGTGAAGTATTTAAGTGCATTAAGTTGATTCTGACTCACAATGACCCTGCATATACAGTTTCTGAAGAGCCACTACTGGGTTTGAACCGTCAACCTGTTGGTCACCAGTCTAGTGCTAATCCTACTGTGCCACATCAGCTGATGAACACCACCAGATACTGTCAGATATCGTGCCAGATGAGCTCCTCTTGTTGGAAGGCACTCAAAATATACCTAGGGAAGAGCCACCTCCTCAAAGTAAAGTTGACTGTGATGACATGAATGGAGCAAAGCATTTGGGACCTTGATTTATTGATAGGGCATAAATCAAAATGAAGAGGGACAACTGTAAACATCCCCTAGTTAAAGGAACATAAATTGTCTGAAATATGAATGTAGGAAAAGTGGAAAGTTGTCATATATTAAATGGAATGCTAAAAATTGATGCCTAGGTATTAGGAAGTTGAAGTGAACTAGTATTGACCGTTTTGATTCTGACAATCATATGGATCACTATACTGGGAATGACAGATTGAAAAGGAATGGTGTCATATTCATCATTTTAAAAATATTTCAAGATCTATCTTGTAACAAAATATTACAATAAAATATGCAAAGATCCGTAGTCAGAAGACCAAAAAGGAAGAAAATGTTCAGCATTTCTCAAGCTTGGGGAACTAAAGAAAAAATTCAAGCCTTGACTTTCATTATTGAAGGCTTGAATTTGAAGGGTAAATTATTGAATGATGTAGAAAGCATCAAAAGAAAATGGAAGGAATACACAGACTCACTGTACCAAAAGGAAATGGTTAATGTTCAACCATTTCAAGAGACAGCATATGATCAAGAGCCAATGATACTGAAGGAAGAAGTCCCAGGTGCATTGAAGGAAGTGGCAAAGAACATGCCTCCAGGAATTGATGGAATAAAAATTGAAATCTTTCAAGAAACTGAGGCAGCACTGGAGGCACTCACTCATCTATGCCAAGAAATTTGGAAGACAACTATTTGGCTGACTGATCGGAACAGATCTGTATTTGTGCCAATTCCAAAGAGAGGTGACCCAATGGAATGCGGAAATCATCAGACAATATCTTTGATATCCCATGCAAATAAAGTTTTACTAAAGGTAATATATAGAAATGATTGCAAACATACACTGACAGAGAACTTCCAGAGGTTCAAGCCAAATTCAGAAGAGGACATGGAATGATGGATATCATTACTGAGGTCTGATGGATTTTGGCTAAAAGCAGAGAATACCAAAAAGATGTTTACCTGTGCTTTATTGACTATGCAAAGGCTTTCGATTGTGTGGATCATGACAAGCTATGGACAACATTGTGAAGTATGAGTATTCCGGAACACTTAATTGTGCTCATAAGGAATCTGTACATGGATCAAGAGGCAGTTGTTCAAACAGAACATGGGAACACTGAATGGTTTAAAATGAAGAAAGGTGTGCAACAGGGTTGTATTCTTTCACCATACTTATTCAACCTATATGATGAGCAAATAATCCAAAAAGCTGGGATCTATGAAGAAAAATGTGGTATCAGGTTTGGAGGAAGGCTCATTAACAACCAGAGATATGCAAATAATAAAAACTTGCTTGCTGAAAGTGAAGAGGACTTAAAATATTTACTGATGAAGATCAAAGGCACAGTCTTTGGAATGGATTGCATCTCAATATAAAGAAAACAAAAATCCTCACCACTGGACCAATAAACAACAGTCGTATCTATGAAGAAAAGATTGAAGTTGTCAAGGACTTCATTCTTCTTGGATCAACTATCAACACTCATGGAAGCATTAGTCAAGAAATCAAACAATGTATTGCATTAGGCAAATCTGCTGCACAAGACCATTTTAAAGTGTTGAAGAGCAAAGATGTCAGCTTGAGGACTAAGGTGGGCCTAACCCAAGCCATGGTATTTTCAATAACCTCACATGCATGCAAAAGCTGGACAGTGAATAAGGAAGACCGTAGAAGAATTGAGGTTTTAGAGTTATGGTGTTGGAGGAGAATATTGAAAGTGCCATGGGCTGCCAAAAGAACCAACAGATCTGTGTTGGAAGAAGTGCAGCCAGGGTGCTCCTTGGAGGCCAGGATGGCCAAACTTCATCTCTCATACTTTGGACATATTGTCAAGAGGGACCAGTTGCTGGAGAAGGATATCATGTTTAGTAAGGTGGAGGGTCAGAGGAAAAGAGGAAGAACCCCAGCAAGATGGACTGGCAAAGTGGCAGCATCAATGGGCTCAAGCGTGGCAACAATCGTGAGGTTGGCCCAGGATCAGGCAGTGTTTTTCTGTTGTGCACAGGTTCACTATGTGTTGGTACCAACTTGATGGCACCTAACAACAACAACAATCTTATAATACTACAATGCTGTCTGTGATAGAAAAATATCCATATGCCTTCCATGTAAGGAAGAGCAGTTAATACCACTATTATTAATTTACAACCAACCAGTAAAGCCACTAATGACAAAATTGAATAATTCTACCAACTTCTTCAGTCTGAAATTTATCAACCATGTAATCAATATTAAGGATAATTACTGATGATTGGCAGAGTCCTGATGTAGTGCTGTAGGATAAAGCACTGGACTACAAGGTCCATTTGAACCACAGCTGCTCCTCAGAAATCCTATACAGGATCACTATGAGTAGGAATCGACTCAACAGCACTTACAACAACAGCAACTGGTGATAGGCATATTAAGGTTATAAACAAAGTAGTTTAAAAATATGGCCTCAGAGGTAGAAATGAAACTGGAGATCATATGATAGAATTTTTCAAGACCATTGATTTATTCATTACAAACACCTTCTTTAAACAACATAAAAGATTACTATACATATGGACCTTATCAATGGAATACACTGAAATTTAATTAACTACATTTGTGGGGAGAGATGGTGGGAAATGTCATACTATTCACCAAAACAAGGCCAGGGGTAGACAGCGGAACAGTTCATCAATTAC
This sequence comes from Chrysochloris asiatica, assembly GCF_000296735.1. NCBI lineage: Eukaryota > Metazoa > Chordata > Mammalia > Afrosoricida > Chrysochloridae > Chrysochloris > Chrysochloris asiatica. The sequence continues at coordinate 19,617,300 of NW_006408531.1, forward strand.
TCATATGCAAGTTCTGATTGAAGTTGAAGACAGGTAAAACAAGTCCACAAAAGACTAAATAGGACCTTAAACATATCCCACCTGAATTTAGAGATCATCTCAATGATAGACTTGATGCATTAGACACTAACAACCGAAAACCAGAAGAGTTGTGAAATGACATCAAGAACATCATACAGGAAGAAAGCCAAAGGTCATTAAGAAGACAAGGAAGAAAGAAAAGACCAAAATGGATGTCAGAAGAGACTCTGAAACTTTCTCTCTGCTGTAAAGATGCTAAAGCAATTAGAAGAAATGAAGAGGTAAAGTGCCAAACAGAAAATTTCAAAGATCATCTCAAGAAGATAAAGTCAAATATTTATAATAAAATGTGCAAAAATCTGGAGTTAGAAAACTAAAAAGGAAGATCATGTTCTGCATTTTGCAAGCTGAAAAAAAAAAAAATCAAGCATCTACTTACAATATTGAAAGATTCTATGGGCAAAATATTAAATGATGCAGAAAGTATCAAAAGAAGATGGAAGGAAACACAGAGTCACTGTACAAAAAAGAAATGGTCAATGTTCAACCATTTCAAGAGATAGCATATGATCAAGAGCCAAATGGTACTGAAGGAAGAAGTCCAAGGTGCACTGAAGGCATTGGCAAAGAACAAGGCTCCAGGAATTAATGGACTACATATTGAAATCTTTCAACAAAGTGATGCAGCATTGGAGGCACTCACTCATCTATGACAAGAAATTTGTCAGACAGGTACCTAGCTAAACAATTAGAAAAGATCCATATTTGTGCCCACTCAAAAGAGATGACCCAACAGTATGTGAAAAATCATTGGGCAATATCATTAATATATCACATGCAAGTAAAATGTTGCTGAAGATAATACAAAAATAGCTATAACATTACAATGACAGGGAACTATCAGAAACTCAAGCCAGATTCAGAAGAGGATGTGGAATGAGGGATATCATTGCTCATATCAGATGGATCTTGACTGAGAGCAGAGAGTATCAGAAAGATACTTACCTGTGCTTTATTGACTATGCAAAGGCTCTTAACTGTTTGGATCATGACAAGCAATGGACATCACTGTGGACAATAGACATTCTAGAACCCTTAATTGTGCTCATAAGGAACCTGTACGTAGACTAAGAAGCAATCATTCAAACACAACAAGGAGACATTGAATGATTTAATATCAAGAAAGGTGTGCACCAGGGTTACATTCTTTCACCATACTTACTCAATCTTTATGCTGAGCAAACAACTAGAGAAGCTGGATTATATAAAGAAGAACATGCCATCAGGCCTAGAGGAAGACTCAATAACAACCTGTGATATGTAGATGATATAACCTTGCTTGCTGAAAGCAAAGAAGACTTAAAATACTTCCTAATGAAGATCAAAGACTACAGCTTTTGGTAAGGGTTATATCTCAATGTAGGGAAAACAAAAATCCTTACCACTGGACTAATAAATAACATCAAAATAAATGGAGAAAAGATTGAAGCTGCCAAAGACTTCACTTTGCTTGGATACACTATAAACACTCATGGAAGCAGCAGCCAATACATCAAACATCATATTGCACTAAGCAAATGTACTGCGCAAGACCTCTTGAAAGTCTTCAATAGCAAAGATGTCAATTTGAGGACTAAGATGCACCTGACCCCAGACTTATGCATGTGAAAATCGGGCAGTGAATGAGGAAGACCATAGAAGAATCGATGCATTTGTGTTATTATGTTGGAGAAGAATAGTAAAGTTACATGGACTTCCAGAATTACCAACAAATCCATGTTGGAAAAAGTACAGCCAGGGTGCTCCTTAGAAGCAAGATTGGTGAGACTTCATCTCACATTGTTGTTAAGTGCTGTCGAGTCAGTTCCAACTCATAGCAACCCTGTATAGGGTTTCCAAGGAGTGACAGGTGAGCTTGAAGCACTGACCTTGTGGTCCAAACTGACTTTGCAGTGCAGCGCATTAACCTGCATTGCCACACCAAGACTCCTTGCATTTCACACTTTAGACATGTTATCAGGATGAACCAGTCCCTGTAAAAGGACATCGTGCTTGGTAAAATGGAAGGTCATTGGAAAATAGGAAGACACTCAAGGAGATGTATTGGCACAGTGGCAGCAGCAATGGACTTAAGCATAACAAAGATTGTGAGAATGGCACAGGAAAGGACAGTGTTCCAATCTGTTGGGCATAGGGTCCCTATGATTTGGAACTGACTTGAAGGCACCTAACAACAACAAGTCATCAGGCAATACTGATACCACTGCTTCTGGAACTACACTGGAGGACCACTCTTCTATAAGCTCTTTTGTGTTGGTAGTTATGTGCCACTGAGTCAGTTCCAACCCATAGCGACCTGGTACAGTGTTTCCAAAGATGTAAATCTTTACAGGAACAAAATGCATCATCTTCCTCCCATAGAGGGATTGGTAAATTCAAACTACTGATCTTGTGTTTAGCAGCCCAGTTTGTAATCCACCATGCTACCAGAACTCCTTCTTCTATAAGGACTAGGGCTAGTTTTTGCCCTTTTCAAGTAGCAATGGAGACTTTCTTTTTTCCCAGTTTTAAAGTCTATATTTATTTTCTCCCTTTACCTGGTAAATTTCTGTATCTTACCATGACATAAATTATCACTTATTTTATCATCACCTTCAATTTCTTGTCCATCAGCTAAAAACAAAAATCATTGAAATAAAATGGTTAGGTTAAAAAAAAAAAGTAAATAAATTCCTAAAAATACATCTTCATCACTATTATGATCATCTCTTTGGATGCACTGGTATCTCCTGTGAATGTAAATTCTTAAACCCAAAACTTTTCTTCACAGCACTTACAGACTCTGGCAAGTAGCATAATCAGTGAAAGAGCAATTTTATTCCAGATGAAATGTAGCCCATTCATTTGATGAAATGATTGGTGGTAATGTACAAATTGTATATTCTTATGAAGATTTAGTTTACATAAATGTTTATTGAGTTAACCGTTACAGAAAAAATGTCTTGTGTTTCCAGATCTCGCAAGTATCCTGCCTTTGACAGGGTGCAATCTTAACCATTTTTCTATCACTCAGCTTACAGGACAATATTGTAGTTTTCCTTCTCTGACAAGTTTTGCCTTACACATGTTCCATCTTTCCCAGGTCTTACCTGATAAGATTTGTGGTATCTGTAAGCCAGAGACATGCCAGTTGTTCAGGAGGAGCGTGTTTCCTGGCCCAGGGCCTCATTGAAATTTCTCTTTGGGGACTCATAAAGAAGACACTGACAAACAGCATTCTTCAGAACATCACTTCAATATAAACCACAATCATTTCCTATGACTGCTTCTCCTTGCCTGCCCCCAATGCTAACTGAGGGCAAAATGCCAAATGCAATTCAATAAAAGCAATTCCACAAGGGACCAAAGCAATTTGGTCAAACTATGTAGCCGTCTGGTAGACTGGCAAATATTAGAATAATTGGAGAAATAGATGGAATGCATATCCTTTTGGCACTGCTCTCCAAATATTATTTCTTGAGACGAAATCTCTGATTAAGAGCTGGGCAGCTGAAGAGTAAGTGAAGAGGCAGTGTGAAATTCCCAGTAAGAAGAGCGTGTGGCTGTGAGTTGCTGCTGTCTGTTGCTGCCATAGTGGTTGTGGGTACTGCTATTGCTGTCATGGGAAGTATGTGAATGGGAACAGAGATGAAACGATCTCTTCCTCAACTTGGCCTTGTTTGGAATCACACTTGGTCTTTTGACACTAATAGTGCATATAACTTGAACTGTTAGGTCTCAAGAATGTTTAGGGCTCCACCTGATTTAATGGCTGATTTCCTGTTGAGCTGCATGCTAAAAGCCAAGTGTTCCTCCTCAAGAAGATTTTTTGCTTTATAAACCCCATGGACTGACAGTTATCTTGAGGTGACTGTCCAGGACATTTCTAAATCCTTTGGGATGATCTCTCCAAGGAGGCCTGTTTACCTGCTTTGCCCACTGTAGGAGAAGCACTGGACTGATAACTGCAAGTCTGGCAGTTCAAACCTATCATCACTCCTTGGAAAACCTATCCAGGATTGTTAGGTGTAGGAACCAACTCAACAGCACTTAAACAACAACATTTGAATATACTCTTAAAAAACACTAAGAAAAAAGACAATAATGCTATCCTCTACTATGGTTTACGTACATAAAGAAAACATTCTTAAACTTTGTGTTTGTTGTCGAAAGGTCTGGGAGGGTGTCCAAGAAACACTGTGTCTTTGTAAATAAAATATAAATGTATACAGAAGTTTCTTCGAAGGACCAAGAATAAGACACTACCAAGTAGTGTTTCCCAAAACCTTTTACCACCCCTCTTTGGTCCCTCCTTTCAATCAAAAGGCTTCAAACAAGGAAATGGAACTTTCAATAAATAGGGTCCTGGAGTTATCAAGAATGCCAGCCTCATCCTTTTTTTGACACAAAAACAGAGATCTCAAATGCCTGAACTGATAGCTGATGTCTTAAATATCCCCTTTCCTGTGAGAGAGCTAACTAGAGAGTTTCTTTAGAGTCTGATTCTCTTCTAATTTATACTTTCTTAATAACTTTCCCTTTCTTTTCAAGATAGCCAAGAAATAGGAGTTTCTTCATTTTCTACTTGGTATCTTTGGAAATCTAATTTAAGTTTGAGATATTTAGATTGGATGTACAGAATATTCTAGGAAAAAATAATGCAACTTGTAGCTCTGGAAAGACAAAAGAAACAAAATATTTTTAAAATTATATTTCTGTGACTACCATTTAAACTTGAGTGAAATACATATTCATTTATTGTACAAACCTATTTAGACATGGAATAGTAATCACAGAAGTGAGATTTATTAGTGTGGCTAGAAAAATCTAGTCACAGAAAATTGCACAAAATTTTAATTTTGAAATTATGTATCATTCAGGCATACTATATATACTATGCTATTTGAACTGCAAGGTCAGTGGTTCAAGCTCACCAGCTGCTCCTTGGAAACCCTATAGAAAGTTGCTATGGGTTGGAATCAACTCAAAGGTACTTCACAACAAACACCATATATACTATATTGTAAAAATGCCAAAGCAAAATAATAGAATATATACTATTAAGTCATACATTTTGTGGAATGTGTTTCTTGTAAATGTTTGAAGAAAAATCTTGTAAACTAAAAATTTTGTTTCAGAAGTATAAACTTACGGTAAACAATGAATTAACCTATTTCTTATTTGAATACTGCACAAACATGGTTGTTATTACTGTTAAGTTGGTTTCAATTCATAGTGACCCTGTGTAGGGTTTCTGAGGAGCGGCTGGCAGTTCAAACATGGTGCAATATACAAACATAGTACAACACACAAACATGGTATAATAAACAAACTTTAAGGACAAACTTCCTAAGATTTAATCCTTGTCTATGGCAGTCCGCGGGAGAAAGATGAGGCTTTCTACTCCCGTAAAGATTTACACCCTCGGAAACCCTATACAGGGTCGCTATGGGTTGGAACTGACTCGATGGCACATAACAACAACAACAACAATGGCAGTCTTGAAGGAACCCTGGTGGTGTGGTGGGTTAAGTACATGGCTGGTAACCAAAAGGTCTGTGTTGCAAACTCACCAATCTGCTCTGTGGGAGAAAGATGAAGGTGTGTGCTCCCATAAAGATTTATAGTCTCAGAAACTCTATGGAATAGTTCTACCCTGCTCTATAGAGTTCTGTAGGGCCACTCTGAGTCAGAACGGACTTGACAGCATGGATTTGTGGAGACGGCATGGATTTATATCATTGTCTTAATATTGAGACAGATAAGCTACACTCTTTTTGCCTTTGTTTCCTCCTCTATAAATGAAAACAATTATCATGTGGTTGTCATAGATCACGCAGTGAGAAGATGAACTAGGCTAATTCATGTAAAAAAATTAGAACACTGTCTAGCATATCCTCAAGAAATTACTATTAGCATTATTACTTGGTAGTGTGTCTGTTCCTTGGCCACTATATCTCTTTGTAATGTACTTGTTTTTGTTGTTGTTGAGTGCCGTTGAGTCAGTTCTGGCTCATAGTGACCTTGTATAGGGCTTCCGTGAAGCAGCTGGTGAATTTGAACTTTCATCCTTGCTGCTGAAACTAACCCTACAGTTCAGTGTTTATCCTACAGCACCATATCAGGATTCCTTGTAATGTACTTAGTACAAATATTTTATTTAACTCCACAATTCTCATCTGTCTACAAATTTTTGTATGCCAAAGACTGCAATACTTAGAGAAGATGAAACAAAGAATTCATGAAAAGCCATGAGTGTGGAAGCAGTCCAGCATTCTCTCAGAGGCCTTGTGACGTTAGTCCATGGGTCCCAAAGGTATTCAAAGTTAAATGTCGGTGCTAAACACAGAAAGAGCATAGAATTTGCATAAAGAAAGAAGGCAGACAAATGGACTAACATTTCTAATAATCTTATTTACAATCATAAAATTCCCTTAAATGGTCCATTGGTTCTCACTCCCCCAAAACAATGCCTATTTAAGCAGAACAGAAATTCAAAAACATACAAGCATTTCTGATTGGAAAGTGATATGAACAAGAGGGAACCCTTCTGATTATTTCAACTACCAAGTTGTTAGACATTCATCCCAATATTATTTCTGTCCCCCTTCTCTCCCCTACACTAGGAGAAAAAAATTTACCACAGGTGGAAAATTGCTTCTGGCATTAATCCCCCCAACCCAGATCAAGAATATGGATATTAGTAATCTCTTCTGGAATAGCTGCCATTACTCATTTCAGTGCCATGAAGAAAATGCAGGAGAAGAGGGAGCTTTGGGGGTCACTTTCAAGGAAACTAGCTGAAGAAATGAAATGAATGAGCATCTATGCATACTAAAATCCCAATTTCATCCAACTTGATTAGAAAGCCATCGCAATGCCTCCTTTACTGAAAGCACTCATTCCCTTGGGGCTTTTGCCAGAGGCAGACTTCTAAGTTATCAAACTCAGAATTTTCCCCAATTCCTTCTTTTTCCAGTTTGCTTCTTGTGGTTAAGTCCATTACTAACTTACATCGATAAACACCTGGAGTCTATCAAAAACAAAGAGAGGCTTATTCAGTAGGTACAGCGCTGCCTGGTGAACACCCTGAGCAGAAACAAACTACATAATATAAGACTTGAGCAGGAATATGTTTTTTATGATGTGCCAGCATAAGGGAGATCAAAGGCTAAAGCCAAATAAATAGCAACTGGGCACCAGGAGAGGAAACATATTTAGACTTTAAAATAATCAAAAACAAACCCAAAGACGGCTAACACCCTCCACATTCAGCAGTCATATTTTCCCGCTCTTTATACATGGCTTAAGCCTGTCAAGAGTTTTTGAAGGAAATCACTGAACCCAAAGAAGAATCCTGCTTTTCACTGAGGTTGTGACAATAACTGAAAAGACTAGGCATCAATAAATAGACCTCCCCCACCTCCCTCCAACTTCTTCATGTCAACCCCCTCTTCTTCCTTCTATCGGCCTGTTATTGAATTTACGTTGGCCACGTTATGGAATTTGCCGGCTGACATTAACCCAATTATTGAGCTTGACTCCTCCTTATCTAAAACATCTCTAGGCAAACCGAAACAATCTGTCTGCCATCCACTGATTGGCAGGGAAAACTTTTCCAGGTGGTACAACAAACTCCCCTCAAAAGACTTGCCAACCTTATTTTGTTTGGCAGAATCATCGAAAGAAGACCTGAGCATCCAACATTCACTCTTCTGTTTACTTCCTACAATGCATTTACATAAGCAATTTTGAAAGCTCAGTGGTACGGAAAAAAAAATTGAGGATGGAAGACCCAGAGCTACGAGGAGGAGTAGATAGGAAAATGGAGAATTGACAGGCACCAACCCTAAGGGCAGAAAGCTACATCTGTATTTGATTTGTCAGGGATTTACATTAGTGAAACTTTAACTCTGCAGATGATACATAAGATTACACTTACAGAACAAGCTTATGCAAATATAGCTTAAATGCCATGGTATGTGGCCCAGACAGTGAATTTGGCAGATTACATTGAGTCTGGTGGCTGGATCTAATAAATTCATTTACATGAAGGATTAAGACATCTGGAAAAGTAGCATGGTGGTTTATTGAAACATAAATAACATTAATTGAAAGGTTACAGGTATGCAAAACACGTCATGCAGGCGAGACTAAATGTTATTATGCTACTTCCTTATTCGAATGAAGCAAAAGAGAAAAAAATATCTTGCTAACGTAAGCAAAAAGGTAATTTCCAGGATCTAACTTAAATGTCATTTTAGATAGTAAAAGTGAGAAGGAAAGCAGCCCCTTTCTTCATCTCTTCATCATGCCTTGCTGATGAGCCTTCTTTTCCAAATCTGCATTGGGCTGCCTTCCTTGATATACATCTCAGGTGCTAATTAGCAGCAGTGAGGTTATGTTGCTGTTGTTAAGTGTCATGGAGTCGGTTCCGACTCATAGCGACCTTGTATAGGGTTTCACAGGAGCGGCTGGTGAGCTTGAACCACCGATCTTGCAATTCAAACTGACTTTGGGGTCCAGCTCATTAACCCACAGAGCCACACCAGGACTACAAGGTAGTGATATAGTTAAGTTTATTTTTAGTTAGAAATCTCCAAACTGTCATGCTGTTTTGCAGACAGAAAAGCATGGATGAAGGCTCAAGCTATTTATTCAATGGGTTTATTTTTATTTTAGTGCTGTAATGTATACTTGGTGGTAATGTAGATTGCCTGTTAATGTCTTGTGGCATTGGTTACCATCACCATAATAACAAATTACCCAGAGAAAAATGGCAAAGATTGATATCATATGATTTAAAAGCTGAGAGGAAAGCTCAGGTGGTTTACAATCATTTGAGTACCTCAGGATTAATTTATAACTTGGTAACCCATTCAAACTCCCCTTCATCATTAATTCTCAAATAAAGAGATGACTTAAGCTGCTAGGTCATCCAAAATGCCTCCTGCCTAAAGCATTAGCAAACCACTCCTTATAAAAGAACTGCTTTCATTATAAGTCATTATCAAAATGCTGACTTTGAGAAGTCATTTAACTGATGGAGCTGGAGGTTTGTTACTCTATCAGGTATGAAGACAACGGATTCAGACCGCTTCATTGTGGTTTGACACACAGACACACTGAGAACATATTGAATCAGATATACTGAATCAGAATATACAGTCTAACAAGATTCCCAGATGATTCTTACATATTCTCCAGATAATTACATATTCTCCAGATAATTCTTAAGTTCCATAAAATGGAAATCTTGTAAAAATGTAGACTCTGATTCAGTATATTTTTGATAAAATGCAAATTCTCAGCAGGAAGTCACACCAGAATAAACAGGCTCAAAGGTCTGATGGAGACTTAGTGGAGCCCATTTCAGAAACTCTAGGTTGCTGTTAAGGAGTTTTGGTAGCATTGTGGTTACGAATCGGGCTGCAAACCGCAAGGTCAGCAGTTCAAAACTACCAGCCACTCCGCGGTTTTCTGCTCCCGTAAAAGTTTACAGCCTCAGAAACCCTGTACAGGGTCGCTATGAGTCGGAACCGATTCCACAGCACATAACAACAACAACAAACAACAAGATTGTTGTTCTTAAGTGCTATAGAGTCTGTTCCAACTCATCACTACTCTGCATAGGGTTTCCGAGTGGCTGGTGAGTTTGAATCCCCGACCTTGCAGTTCAAACCAATTTTGAGGTCAAAGGTTTATCCTAGGGTGCCACACCAGAACTCAAATTTGGATTTATCATAAAATCATCAAGTAAAGAGCTGCTTGACCAAAACTGAAGGAGAATCTCTGGCAATATTTTTTAATGAAATATAAGATTTAATGGAGTGATGAGGATACTTTTGGAGGATAATTTAACAAGATAAAAGAAAGATTAAAATCCTACATGACATTGTTTCTCATAATAATAAGAAAATGGACGTCATGATATTTGTTTTTAAAGCAGCTAATAGAATCAGAAAATGATAGGAATTTCCTTACCATTCACATTTCAACTCTCACCATCATATAATTCACAGAATGTATAAAAATTTAAAACTACTCTTAATAGTTTTAACGATTAGCTGTTATCAGAAATGGATCATAAATAGGAACTGAGACTGGTAAGTGTAATATATTGGCAAACTCACTTTTTGTTTTGCTTTGTTTTTACCTATGTGAATGTTAGAAAAAAAAAATCATGTATTTTCCTTAAATACCTAAATATAATAATAATACAATGAAAAAAAAATCAAGTCATGTTCATTAATTATACTTAACTCACAAAAGAACAGAGAAGTGGATATTTCCCCATCTTTAATACCAAAAGGATGTTTACCTATGCCTTATTGACTACGCAAAGGCTTTCGATTGCGTGGATCATGACAAGCTATGGACAATCTTGAGAAGTATGAGTATTCCAGAACAACTAATTGTACTTCTGAGAAATATGTACCTAGACCAAGAAGCAGTTGTTAGAACAGAACGTGGGAACACTGAATGTTTTAAAATTGGGAAAGGTGTG
>NW_006408531.1:19630947-19632239 GCF_000296735.1 Chrysochloris asiatica
TAGACCTGGGAGTGATGGATACAAACTGAGTTGATGACTTGACCACTCACTAGTTTGGAGAAATTGAGCATATTACTCTTTATATCTCATTTTCTTCAGCTATAAAATGAAGAAAATGGTAATAATCCTGTAGTAAGAATTGACTTAATAGATACAGCTCACTTAGACTTGTGTCTTGCACAAGAGCACAGAATTCTTTGAAGGAGGGTTAGAGAATGGAAACACCACCTTCAGAAGTGTATAGACTTAGATGAAGGATATGTCAAGAAAGAATTGTTTCATATTTTGATATTTGTGCTTAATAAAGTTTTCTATGGGTTGCTGCTAATTCTGCTATAATCTATGTTCAACAAAGTATGACACAGAATAACTACTACTTATTGCTATCTTCTATTAATATTTCTAAAAGGAGTTGAAAATGAGCATAATGTAGAGAGAATAAATCATCAAAGTAAACTCACAGCTTCTAGAATAAGAGATGACCAGAGGTCTATGGCCAGTTCACCAATACCAAGAAATGAAAGAAGCCTTTTTAAAAAGGAATCTTAAGATGGTTAAGAGTGAATATGATTTGTGAGACAGACTAGGATGAGAAAGGCTAAAGGAACCTTTCACTAAGGCTAAGAGAACAAAAGGCAAGAGAAAACTGGGAGCGAGGGGAAAAGTTTGCCAAGGGTCAGTTAAAAGTGGATAGGGAAACATGGAATCCAAGGATTCGCAGGAGAAGAGTATAGAACCATAAAAAGGTGTGGTTTCACCATAATTAGTTTGAAACAGTGTTGCTGTGGAAATGATGTTGTGAGAAATGGTGTACAGAATCCATGTAGAACCTAGTTAGAAATCCAGAAAGATATATGAAGTACGTAAGTAACACCTTAAACCTAATGAAGGAGCTAAGTTCAAGATATTCTTAAGAGAACAAAGTTTATGAAAAGCTATTTTACCTATTTCCACAACTTCAATAGCTACCTCTCTAGATGCCCTCAAACTCCACTTGATCTCACTTTAGAATCAGACCCACAGCAATATCTGGAAATCCTTCAGGTTCCTCTTATTACTAAGTAAGAAAAAGAGAACTGACCTGTTTGCCTCTTGGTCTTCCAGAGGACTCCTTGCTTTTTGTCAGCAAATGGCTTGCCTATACTACCAGCTAAGGAGACCTGGTGGAACAGTGAGTGGTTAAGTCTCAACTACTAACCCAAAGATAGAAATTTGAACACACTTAGCCGCTCTGCTGGATTGGAGAAAGGACCTGGTGATCTGCTCCCATAAAGTGTGTTGTTGTTGTTGTT
>NW_006408531.1:19632519-19661992 GCF_000296735.1 Chrysochloris asiatica
TGTGGAACAGCTGGTAGTTTCGAACTGCTGATCTTGAGGTTAGCAGCCTGGTTCGTAACCACTACGCTACCAGAGCTCTTTAGCCTAATAAAGCCTAAGGGGCAGTTCAACTCTGTCAGGTGGGATCACTCTGAGTTGAAATTGACTCCACAGTATACAACAGCAACATGGTACCAGATGCCCAAATTCCATTCCTCCCTTCCTCTCATTCATCAGTGCCTCAGTCAATAAATCAGTAAATTCTATTGATTCTCTTTCATTTCTCTCAGATCTGTCCAGCCCTTCCCCTCCAAGCCACTGCCTTGTGTAAGACATAAGATCATTAGATCATTTCATTCACCTACTTAAAGTTCCCAGTTTGTTCTCCTTTGCTTATAAGTTAAAGTTCAAACTCCTCAGTATATCATAGACAGTTTTTTATTGCCGACATTTGACAATAAATCATTGTCAAAAACTTGCAATGACAAAAAAAAAAAAAAAAAGTATATCAGGGTATCAGGGTTTGTGTTTTGATGGTGATGTGGAACACTTTAGTTCTCTGGAATGTCTTTGTTTTTCTCCCAGTCTTGGTTACACACACACACACACATACGCAAATGGCAAGAGAAAGAGCCCTCACCAATCAAATTGTTCCCCTCTGAGTCAATTCATTATGCTTCTTTCTATCAAACAACATACCAGGAATTTTTCACAACTCTGGACATTTGAACATGCTATTTCCTCTCTCTCTCCAATTGGTAGGCTCTCCTGCATCAATCAAGACCCAGCTCAAATGTCACCTAAGGCTTCCCCCATCTTTCCAAGGCAAAACTTATTTCTCTCCACTGTATTCCCACAACATTATTGAACCTTGCTCATGAAATGTATTTTTCATTTAAAACCACAATAGGCAAGATCTCCAGGGCAAAACACAATTCATAGAAGGTGCTTAATAAATGTCTATTGAGCAGCTGAACTTAGAAGTGTCTAAAATGACAGTTCCATCAGAGGCACGTAACAAAACAAATGTATCAATTAAAATAATTCCTTAAAGACAGATGGATGGAAATCAGTTAAGCAGAAACAGATTCCCAGAAGATATGGTTGGCAACAAAGCATACTTAATAATGAATTAGGCAAGTTTCAGAAGAAAAAGATTTTACATGCCATATCACTATTTACTTTTCATTCTAGTTTTGAGAAAATTTTATACTGTATTCAAATTGGGGATGCAAAATTTAAGTTTTTAATTGTTTGGTACAAACTAAACAAGCATCAAGACTCCTTTCCCCAGTCTTAGCCCCCAATATTTTTCATAAAATTTGATCAATACCAACTGAGCCATATTCTCTGTGCTACTTCAAAATCTCCTGTCCTGACCACATTCATGGGCAAAATTGAGTGGCAATGGCTACTTAGCATTGCCACACAGCTAAGATGACCCAGGCAGCTGAAGTTATGTCTGTGAGGACAGTTACATTCAGTACTTCAGCATCAGTAGGCCTTCCATATCAACACTCTTGTACTCAACCATGCTAAACAGCTCTAGCAATTTATTCCGCTCTTTCTTATCTCCCCATACTCTGTTGTTGGTGTTGATTTCAACTCATAGTGACCCTGCATAGGGTTTCTGAGGAGCTCCTGGTGGATTTGAACTACTGACCTTATGGTTATCAGTCCAGTGCTTATCCCAAATGCCACTTGATGACCCTCAAAATTGTATATTTCAATAGACACTATCTATACTTATATTTTGAGCCAACAGTAAGTAGAACTACTTATCTCTGCAAGTTCAAATATGAGTAACAATTTATTCTATTTATTTTTATTAAATAGTTCTGTAGTTTGCCACTTGTCCTAAGTTTCTGCAAATAATTGCAACCAACGAATGGACTGGATTTAAAACATGACCTCAGAATTCTTTGGCAATTTCTTATTAAGAAGTGAGGTCTCTATTCCACCTCATTGAATCTAGATTATGGGACTACTTGACCCCTAAACAAAGGAAGTGATGCTGTGCCAGTTTCTGGTCCCAGATCTGAAGAAACTGACAATTTCTACTTCTTGTCTCTTGGGATACTTGCTCTTGGGACACAGCCACCATGTCCCAAGGAAGCCCAGTAGTCCCAGATCACAGTCTTTGCTCAACTCTCAAATTGACATCAAGCACCAGTCTACCAGCCAATGTAAATGAGTCACATTGAAAGTAAATCCTCCAGACCCCAAGAGAGCTACAGTTTCTTGGGAAAAAAAATGAGTGGTCCCTGCTAGCCTCACCCAGATTGCAGATTGATGAACAATATAAATAATTGTTATTTTAAGAGGAGCCTTGGTGGTGTGTTGTTGTTGTTGTTGTTAAGTGCCATCGAGTCGGTTCCGACCCATAGCGACCCTGTACAGGGTTTCCGAGGGTGTAAATCTTTACGGGAGTAGAAAGCCTCATCTTTCTCCCGTGGAGCGGCTGGTAGTTTCGAACTGCTGACCTTAAGGTTCGCAGCCCGATTCGTAACCACTACGCTACCAGAGCTCCTTTGGTGGTGTGTAGTAGTGGTTAAATGCTTCACTGTCCTGGTGTGGTGCTGTGGGTTAATGCGCCAGACTGCAAAGCTGTTTGAACTGCAAGGTCGGCAGTTCAAGTTCACCAGCTGCTCCTCGGAAACCCTATACAGGGTCGCTATGGGTCAGAACCGACTCGATGGCACTTCACAACAACAACAACTAACCAAAAGATTAGTGGTTCACGCCCACTGGCTACTCTACTGGGATAAGACCTGGTGATCCAAGGTTTCCTATGTTGTTGTTGTTGTTGTTGTTACTAGGTGTCATCGTGTCAGTACCAACTCACAGCAACCCTATGCACAGCAGAACAAAACACTGCCCCATCCTGGGCCAACCTCACTACTGTTACCACGCTTGAGTCCATCGGTGCTGCCACTTGGCCAATCTATCTTATTGGGGGTGTCTTCCTCATTTTCTCTGACCCTCCACCTTACCAAACTTGATATCCTTCTCCAGCAACTGGTCCCTCCTAACAATATGTCCTATAGGCAGAGGTATATCTACAGAAAATAGTGCCTATGACAGGAGTCCTGGTGTGGCACTCTCTGATAAGCACTGAACTGTAAGTTTGGTTTGAACGGTAAGGTCAGCAGTTCAAACCCACCAGCCACTCCTTGGAAATGCTATATCAGGTCACTATGAGTCAGAACTGACTCTATGGCACTTAACAACAACAACAACATGACAAGCACTGAAATCAGGCACGTGCCCAAACATCTGATACCCATCTTTCAGATAACTGTACAATAATATCAGCTCAAAAATAGAAGTCAAGCTTGTTGATCTTTTACGTAACACATTATAGCATTACATAAAAATTGTAACAGACATCAAAAAGATAATACATCATGATCAAGTGGGATTCGTATCAAGGATGCAAGGATGGTTCAATATTAGAAAAACGATCAACGTTATCCACTATATAAATAAAATTGTAACAGAATCTTACTACTTGCTTTCACTGTTGAACCTTGGTCTGTGATGTGCTCATTCATGTTTTTCAGCAGAACAAGGCCATACAGTCTACCATGACCCAGCGAGGCTCTCATATGAAAGTATTAGCTTTAACTTGTTGGCTGATCTCTTACAGTTGGCAATGGGAACTGCAGTGGTTAATAGAAACTACTCAGAGGTGTCCCCTTATAAGTTGTACCCAGAGCACACGCCATACCTGCAATACCTTCCAAAGACTTCAATCTATAGGATCACTATGAGTTGGAATTCACTGATGACAACAAATTGTCATCTGAAACTTCCAGCTTTTGAAGTCCATTTGGTGCACAGCAATACTTAACTGATAAAATAAGTAACAAACTAATGAAAGAAAAGAATGTGCTCACTTCCAAACCTAGTTTTCATATAGGAAAATCATATTGCTCTTTTAAGTCATTTTGCTAAAAAAAAATTTCATTATGGAAAAGTTGAAATAATATAATAGAAGTGAGATGTATCTGCTATGTACGCTTGTCTCCACTTAAATAATAGTCAACTCATGGTAAATCCACCAGGATTTTTAACGCAAATCCAAAATATCACTTTATTCCTAAAGATTTCCATGTGTAGGTAGGAATTATTTTATGTATGTAACAATACCACTATAACATTAAAGAGAAACTGACAATAAGTTCTTAATATAACCAAATCTCCAATCATTATTCAAATTTCCCCAATTGCCACTTGTGTGCTTTTACAGTTTCTTTGAGAGTATTTGTTTGATGTCTCTTAAGTCTCATTTATATATTCTCCCTCCTCTTTGCTTATCCTATTTTATTTATTAAAGAACACTATTCATTTATCCTGCAGTGTCCCATAATCTATGAATTACTGCTGAGCCCCTATGGTTTGGTTAACAAGGCCATTTGTCACTATATTGTTGTTGTTGTGAAGTTCCATTCAATTGTCAGTTCAGACTCATAGCAACACAGTATATGGTTTCAGAGGAGCAGCTAGTGAGTAAGGGTGGTTGTATCCAGGCTCTTGTTATATTTTAAATTTCTTGTTTTGGTGAAAATTGATGCTTTAAATGTTATCTCAAGATTTATGTTTTGGTCATGAAGGGACAGTCTGTCTCTGTCCTACAATCTTATTACTGAGAGAAAAATGACCCAGCTCACACTTGATTATTTTGCCAATCATTTAAATCATTTCACTAAAAAAAAAATAAATATGTAAAGTGGGTGTTATAAGCTGAGGATACAGAAAAGGATAAAATATAACGTGTTTCTTCTTTGTAAAGTTCTTACTCTAATGGTACATTGAAATGTAAAATTTATAGAACAGTGAGCCAATTATAATTACATTGTTGTTAAGTGCCTTCAAGTTAGGTTCCCAGAAAGAATGACCCTGTATGGTTCTGTGGGATAAGCACTAGATCACAAGGAAGGTTTGAACTGCAAGGTCGGTGGTTCAAGCACACCAACTGCTCCTTGGACACTCTATACAGGGTTGCTATGAGTTGGAACTGACTTAATGGCACTTAGCAACAACAATATAGTGTTTCCAAGGATCAGATGGTAGATTTGAACCACCGATCTCACAGTTAACAGTCCAATGCTTATCCTACAACACCCCACCAGAACTCCTAAAATTACACAGATAAGCACAGTGTTATGGAAACTCTCCGCCTGGGATTACTTCATGTTGACCACGCAAGCTTTCCCTGGGTCATCAGCTAAGCAAAGTAAGACTGTGGTGGCTGAGAACATGGACTTTGATACAAACTGTTGATGTGTGCCCTTGAGTTGACTTAAGTTCATAAAAATCCTATAGGACAAAGCAGAAGTATCCTATAACATTTCTTAGGAAACCTTGGAAATGTTCTGGGAAGATTCTACTCTGTTCTACAGGATAGCTATGAGTTGGAATCAACTCAGTAATAACAGGTAAATTTTTGTGGGTATAGATTGTCACGGCTTTCTCCTGCAGAATACCTGGTGGGTTTATATCACCAACCTTTTTGTTTTGTAGCTGAATGCTTAGCCCTTGCATCAGTGGGGCTCCTTCTAGTGCCGGCTACTGTCTAGCAACTCAAATCCCAGCAACTTTAGTTCAAGTCAATGATTTTGATTCATGGCCAATATACTTCATGCATGACCAACACTCATCTCTCAGTGATAGCTTGCATGTTGTGATATGAACAGGTTTCAGAAGTTTCCAGACTAAGACAAACTAGAAAGAAAACTCTGGCGATACACTTCTAAAAAGCATCCAGCGAAAACCCTATGGATTGTGTGATGAATGTACAACATGATTGATTGAACAGGTAACTTCTTATTCTGCCTATGGGTAAGGCTGACCCTGTTTTGTTCTGTTGTGTATAGGGTTACTATGAATTGGAACCTACTCAACAGTACCTGAGAGCAACAACAACACCAAATTGTATACCAGTAAAATGTTGAACTATAATGCTGTGTTGCATATATTTGTATAACTATTTTTAAAACTATAGACGGATCACAGCATTCTAATCCACAAGCCATCATGGGATGGTCCAGGATGAGACAGCATTTTGTTCTGTTGTACATGGGGTCACTATGAGTCAGGGGACAGCCTTAATTTCATTACCTATTGTAAGGATTGGCAAAATTAATACATGTGAGTCACTTAAGTCAGTATCTTGCACACACTGGGTATTCGCTCTTATGGAGGACAGTTACCCTAAAAGCATATGGGTCTAATAAAACACTTGAAATCTCTGTTGAGATGATTGACCACTGATTCTGTATCAAAGAATGTGGCTTCTTAGGAAGGGCTTAGTTTGGGCTCCCAGAAGCTTCAGTGCAATGTAAAAAAAGTTTAAACCATAACAGAATATCTAGACACAATGTCAGCCTTCCTTATAGGTAGTATAAGAAGTTACTTGTTCAACATTATTTCTGAGCTCTGTTCCTTCTCCAGTCCAGCTATCTTCTCATTGGTCAATTAGAAATGGCTCTGCATCAAGAATTTCAGGATGCATGATGAAGGAGAGGTAAGTTACTTACTTCATTACAGTATTGCAGAAATACATTTTTCAGATTAGTCATTTCTCATTCCTCAAAAGTTTTCTTGAAGATTCAAAAGCTGGAGGACTCTGTTTTAATGTACCAAGTAGGTGCCAACTCATACCGACCCTAGGCACAACAGAACAAAACATGGCCCGGTCCTGGGCCAACCTCACAATCTTTGTTATACCTGAGCCCATTGCTGCTGCCACTGTGCCAATCCATCTTGCTGGGGGTCTTCCCCTTTTTCTCTGACCCTCCACCTTACCAAACATGATATCCTTCTCCAGTGACTGGTCCCTCCTGAAAATACATCCCAAGTGTGAGAGAGAAAATCTGGCCATCCAAGGAGCACTCTGGCTGTACTTCCAACACAGATCTATTTGTTCTTTTGGTAATCCATGGCACTTTCAATATTCTCCTTCAACTCCATAACTCAAATGCATCAATTCTTCAACGGCCTTCCTTATTCACTGTCCAACTTTCACATGCATATGAGGTTATTGAAAATACTAATACCATGGCTTGGGTCAGGCACACCTTAGTCCTAAAAATTGATAGCTCTGCTCTTCAACACTTTAAAGAGGTCTTGTGTAACAGATTTTCCCAATGTAATACATTGTTTGATTTCTTAACTGCTGCTTCCATGAGAGTTGATAGTTGATCCAAGCAAAATGAAGTCTTTGACAATTTCAATCTTTTCTCCGTTTATATGAATGTTGTTTATTGGTCCAGAGGTGAGGCTTTTTGTTTTCTTTACATTGAGATGCACTCCATACTGAAGGCTGTGGTCTTTGATCTTCATCAATAAATATTTCAAGTCCTCTTCACTTTCAGCAAGCAAGGTTGTATCATCTGCATACTGCAAGTTATTAATGAGTGTTCCTTCAATCCTGATGCCATCTTTAAAATCTAGTATTTATAAAGCAGGGAGTCCTGGTGTGATACTATGGGATAATGCACTGGACTGCAAGGTTGGTTTGAACCACAAGGTTTATGGTTAAAATTCACCAGCCACTCCCCAGAAAACCCCATACAGGGTTGCTTTAAGTCTAAACCAACTCAAAGGCACTTAACAACAAATCTACACCAACAATTTATATAGCAGGGATACGTACTACTATAGGATTATGTTTATAACTGAGCCCAAAGTGAGATAGCATGTTTGGAACCATTAGAATGTACCTTGAAAGCAAGTATATGAACTTGAGTCTGCATATGTTGGGTGCTATCTTAGACCAGGTCTTCCAGTCACTTCTGACTCATAGTGTCCCAGTATAGGGTTTCTGAGGAGTGGCAGGTACCAACTGAAAATTAGACATTTTCTGAATTAACTTTTATGTAGAAGACAATATCCACTAAAGAATAAGTAATACATACTTACCCATCTGTAGGAGAAGCACTGTACTGCTAACCACAAGTTTAGCAATGCAGGTCTACCAGCTGCTCCACAAGAGAAAGATGAGTCTTTTTGTTCCCATAAAGATTTATAGCTTTGGAAACTGTATAAAGGATCACAAAGCCAGAATCAAGTCAACTGCACTTAACAACTACAATAACATTATTAAAATTGAATAACAACCCTACCAATTGTTCAAACTTAGACAAAAAAAATACATTTTTCTCCAAGAATATTTTATACATAACTTTATTTAGAATTGCCAACATGTGTTGATAATAAAAAGCAGATTGACTGAAAGTTGGCTGCATGATTCTTTTAAAATTCTCTAAAAGCAGTGCATTGCTTTATTGCCTTCTCTCAAGGCAACCTGCTCCCACCACCTGCCACTGGCATGCCAATAAGTAGGATGCATTAGGATAAGAGGATAATGATACTATTTTTCTAAAACTATCAAAAACTGCTACATTCGGTAATCTGTTCATAATGTCTGTGTTCATTGGATTTAGAATTTTTTTTTTTTCCTTAGGTTCCATCAAGTGAGTTCCAACTTTATGCACAATGGAACAAAACACCACGTGACGCTGTGCTATCCTCACAACTGTTACACTTGATCCCATTGCTGCTGCCACTGTGCCATTCCATCTCATTGGAGGGTTCTTCTTTTTCTCCAACCCTCCACTTTACCTTCTCTAAGGACTAGTCCCTCCTGATAACATGTCTGAAGTATAAGAGACAAAGTCTCTCCATTCTAGCTTCTAAGGAGCATTCAGTTGATAGTTTATTTAGTGTTAAGTGAGACAGAAATTTGTTAGAATTTTGACACTTCCTCAGAAATAGTTAAGTGATTATCCCATTACCGTTAGAAAAGTAATAAAGTTATACAAAGGATTTACAACAAACATGGTCAAATGAATGAATATTTCATTCAGTAAACACTGTCATTTATTGTGTATTGGAAGAAGAGCATCCAAATGTCCTGGGATTTGTTCTTTGATTAGTTTTCCTTTTTTTAAAGTGTCCACAGATGATCTTTTAGGTTCTACATCTCATGCAAAAGATCAAACCAAAAAGAAACCTACCTACTAAGTGATAAATCAATGTATTATACTCTCATTTTCAATAATTTTAATAATTCAGACTATCCAGTCTTAGTAAAGAAATAAAACATAATTTTCAAAGTTGAAAAAACACTTCACTCAGATATGTCACAGGGGATTGAAGAATGTTAGTTTGTGGTGTGTTTGCACATTTAGTCAGTCCTCATAACAGTCCTGTGAAACTGGGCATCATCATTAATCATAGGCTTTATATGACAGACACACTGCGCTTCCAGGATATTAATTGACCCAAGGTCACTTGTAGGTGGCAGAGTTAGAGCTGAACCCTTGGTTCTAAAGAAAAGGGGAATGTTAATATAACTACCAAGGAGTGAATTTGCACACTCTTCAACTATTAGTATCTGTACTTTCAAAAGTCTGTTTGATTCTTAAAGATGGAAAAACAGATGAGCTTGTAAAGAAAAAAGAAAGACCCTTCAATAGGTGAATGATTAAACCAACTATAGTATATCCATACAATGGACTATTATTCAGCAATAAAAGAAAGTTACTCAATAAGCCACAAAAAGTTATGGAGGAATCTCAAATGCATATTGCCAAGTGAATGTCTGCAATGTGAACAGGCTATATAATGGGACTTCAAAATGTTTCTGGAAAAAATGAAACTAAAAGATAATGGAATTTTTCTACAGACTTTTTGAAGCTCCATCGAATATTGAATAATTTCAATTATATAAAACACCAGAAAAGGTCAACGTAGAAGTAAAAAGATCAGTGGTTACCAGGGGCTCTGGGAATCGGAGGAAGGAGGAACAAGAAAAAATGAGTACATGAAGCACAGGGCATTCTTAGGGCAATGAAACTACTTTGCATCATGCTGTGAAAATAGAAACATGGCATTATGCATTTCTCAAAACTCATAAAACTGTACACCACTAAGAGTGAGCCCTAGTGGAAACTGTGGGCTTTAGTTAATAGTAAGTATCAGTATTATTTCATCAATTATAACAGTTGTGCCACTTGAATATGAAGTATCAATAGGGTAAGCTCTATGTATATGTGGGAACTCGGGACTTTCTGGTCTGTTTTTCTGTAAATTTAAGACTTTTCTAATAAAATAAAATCTATTACTTAAAAACCAAAAGACAGAAAGAAAAGGAATCAGACCAGAAATAAGAACAAGGCACTTCTAATTGGGGACTGTCTGAAATAGTCTTTTAAAGAATGTTTAAAATGGCATTGGCTGAACAATGTTGAGATGATAAATACATTTTAAATTGCCATGTAGATAAAACCTTTTTGTGGGAAACGCTGAAGTTAGTAGTTGATATTAATAGTCTTCGGAAATCAAATTGGAGATAAGTGGAGAGTTAAGATAAATCTAGTTCAGTTTATTTGCTCTTCCTTGTCCCTTAGGGAATTGATGAAGAAACAAAAACACTTTTCTTAAGTCTAGTTCATTTTTCTTTTTTATGACTGCTCTTACTGAAACAAATTAATAGCTCTAGCGCTTGTCACACCATCATAGTTTTATACTGATATGTCTACAAAACGTTTTTGTAAATGTATTATTTATTTAAATAAAAAACAAAAACCTTACTTAGACCAAAGACAAAATCAGTAGAGAGTTCCTTCTTTACTTATGCTAAGTTCTAATTACTCCTTTGGATAAACTATTCTTTCTTAATAGAATAAGCCATATTCATTAGATGGCTTGTTACAGTCTGAAATTTAAAATCTAACTCCTTTTATATTCTATGTGATTGGAATACGTGAATCTCTGTATCCTGTTTCTCATTTTTACTCCTTTTATTTGTTTAGAAATTTTACAGTCCATAAAATCTGACAATAGCATATATGGTATTCTTCACAAAAAAAAAAACTCTTTACAAGATTAAAATTTTTTCGGAGACTTCAATATTTAAGTTCAAGTTGATTGATTATTCATTAGCCATTTCTTTTGCTCAGTACAACCTATACATTGTGAGCTTTTCTTTTTTGGAGTTTAACATCTGAGGAGAATAAACTGAGTTAAAGAAGTAAGAAGAGATAATTCCATGACTGAACTTATACAGTAGAGACAATTATGTATGGAGTTTCAATATGAACTATGGTGGTGATGGTGTCTGTGCTCTGTTGGATCAGTTCGGACTCATAAGGACCCTGTATACGGTTTCTGAGATTGTTATCAATACAGGGGCAGAAAGCCTCATCTTTCTCCTGAGGAGTGGTTTGTGGATTCAAACTGTCGACCTTGTGGTTAGCAGTCCAATGTATAACCCACTACAACACCAGGACTCCTTAACATAAGCTATGTTGTTGTTGTTAAGTGCTGTAGAGTCACTTCTGACTCACAGTGACTTTATAGGGTTTCCAAGGAGCAGCTGGTGGGTTTCAACTGTCAACCTTGCAGTTCAAGATGACCTTGCTGTCCAGTGCTTATCCTACAGTGACACACTAGGACTCCAAGCATATAAAACATTAAAGAAACAAATAGATACAGTAAAACAACAGTACCAACTCATAGCGACCCTATGCAAAACAGACGCAAACGCTGCCCGGTCCTGGGCCAACCTCACAATCATTGCTACGCCTGAGCCCATCACTGATACAGCTGTGCCTGTTCAGCCATTGGCGGTCTTTCTCTTTTTCTCGGTTCATCCATTTTGCCAAACATGATTTTCTTCTCCAGGAACTGGTCCCTCCTGACAATACCTCCAAATGGAATGAGAAATGGAGTCTTGCCATCCTGGCTTCTAAGGAGTATTCTGGCTGTACTACTTTCAACACAAATTTTTCTGTTCTTTCGGTGGTTCATGGTACTTTTGATACTCTCCTTCAACACCATAACTCAAATGCGTATGTGCATCTGTTATATTTCCAAAAACAATATATATAATTTTTTTTAACTCAGCTTGTAGTTCTTCATTTGGGTTAGAAAAAAAGATTATTTCTTTTATTCATTTGTGAATCAAAATGGCAGAAACTTTTTTCTGAATAAAAATAGCAGTACAGAACAGAACACAGGGTCCATACTGTTCAAATAAAAAAGTTTCAGATAACAGACTTCCAAAGCAGGGAAACCTGTCTGGCATAGTAACAATTAGTAATAATTTCTCCAACAGCAAAATGTAACTCCTTTGTCTGAATTTTTCTGTCTTAAAGTAATAAACTCTCTTATAAGACTTGCTTTTTGCTAGATTTCTATCAGAAATTTAGTTTTAATTGTCCATAGTTGTGTTTCATGCTCCCCACAAAAGACTTGTTTTCCCTACACACATGCATGGTAATTTCTAGGACTGCTTCCACTGCTATTGTATGAGCCCTGAACACTGTAATACGAGGGGGAAATGCAAAATTAAGTTCACAGATTTCACCACTTAAGGATCAACTGGACATGGCTCACGCTACAACGATCCCCATGTCCTGCCTCCCGAACACCTTTTAGCAAACACATGCTGCCTATGATTTTCATTCTCTCAATTATTCATTTGTCATTGGCAAAGCGTTTTGAATGTGTTTCTTTTCTTTGAGAATATAATATTTCCCTAGTATGAAGAAACTGGTAGCATGATGGATGAAACTTCAGGAACACTACACTAGCTAGGTATTCAACTTTTAATAAAAAACACACTTGGGTCTTCTTTGAGAGAGTTGAAACTTAGCAGTAATTGACCTGTGAGGAAACTCAAGGTACCATTTTTTGTTACATTTGGATTTTCACCTGTATCAAATACTCAGAAAAATTGTTATTTTATAATTGCTTACTATTGTAAAGAGTCTTTAAGATCCTAAAGTAAGAAAACATAACTTGTGAGAACTCAAGTTTTTCAAATCTAATTCTTTTTCAAACCATTCTCCATGTATCATCAAAAAATTCTGGTATCAAATGCTGTTTCCTCATAAGCTATTTCATATGTTTTACAAATGACATATTTTAATGCACCTGAAAAAGCCCCTCTGCAACTCTAGTTAGAATGATTTCTTCAGTTGTTCAAGGCCTGGATTTGAGATAACCAAATGAGATATAATAAATAAAAGAAGTACAAAATCAAAATCAAAATGTCTAAAACAGTATTCATAAATCCAATCTGGTGAAAAGAAAACATTTCACTCCTATATGTATTCTTCTTCAGATCAAGTTTATTGACTTGTTATGCAACTCAAGAGCAAGGGAATTTATGTGAACATTAGGACAATGCTTTTCCCCATGACTGTTGGCCCACAAAATGTTACAGTGGTTTTCAAACCTATAGAACTTTTATAAAGCAAAATTAATTGCATTGGCTTCTCTTCTGGAAATTCTCATTTGGTTATTCTTTGGGAATTGTCTCTACGTTTAGGAGACCCACATATAATTTCAATGCATAGTCAGGGTTGAGAAGCAAACTTGGATGTTATGAATTCACTGCTTTTGATCTTCATTCTGAGAAACATTTTAACAATGATACTTCTGTGTTTGGTAACCTTATACATTAATTAAACTTTATTTGAACAGCACATTGTTCTATTGTGTGTTTTTTTGTTGTTTTTTTTTTTAAATGACATTCAATATGGAGATTATAAGCAATTCAAAGAAAGAAACTAATTAAAAATCAAACAAAACTTGTTCATTTTAAGTTGTTCATATTGGGTCCACTATTTTGTTTTAATTGATCATTTGTTTTATCCAGATAAATATTCCTCAACAATAGTTTATTTTAATGTGGAAACACAAAGAGACCAGATTCATCTCATTAAATGATAATGAATGCATTGTTCACCAGCTAAGTCAACTCATTTTTGAGACACTTGTGATTTCTTTCCTAAGTAGCATGTCATACCAAGAAGGATTATGGTGGCAGCAATTTGTTTCATATTTACTCTGTCAAATCATTCTTGGGGACTGGTGACCACCCTCATGTGAGGTAAAAAATACAGCTTTTTGTTGAGAGAAAAAAGTGTTTATTTTTCAACCATCTCATTTTTCTATTCAACACAAATAAAGTACAGTGGATATGATTCTATAGAATCTGGGTAAATTTTAAAGTATTGTTCTTAGAGGATTGTTTTATAGCTTTGGTTTTGATCCTATTGACTACATTAAAGCAAAACAAAAAAACTAAAATACCAAGTGCTTTCATTCTCCCCACTAAACATTAAAGAGTAATTTTGATTGAGAACTATAAAAAATGTCAAAGAAATAAAAATTGTGATAGAAAAATTTCAAATTATATCACTGGACTTGTAACTTCAATATTTTGGACATTTCCTTACTCTAATTTTAATTGTTTTATTTCCAAAAGTTTTGTACATGAGC
The DNA here is from genome assembly GCF_000296735.1 of Chrysochloris asiatica. Taxonomy (NCBI): domain Eukaryota; kingdom Metazoa; phylum Chordata; class Mammalia; order Afrosoricida; family Chrysochloridae; genus Chrysochloris; species Chrysochloris asiatica. The sequence goes on from NW_006408531.1 coordinate 19,646,800, forward strand.
AGCAGTCATGTAATATGTTCTTCAAGTAGCTTTCACCTTCTTTTACCTGATGGATACTGACATTTGAATTTGAATCTGATACATAGTGCAAGGAGCTCTGGTAGCATAGTGGTTACGAATCGGGCTGCAAACTTAAGGTCAGCAGTTCGAAACTACCAGCAGCTCCACGGGAGAAAGATGAGGCTTTCTGCTCCCGTAAGGATTTACAGTCTCGGAAACCCTATACAGGGTCGCTATGGGTCGGAACCAACTCAACAGCGCTTAACAACAACAACAACATAGTGAAGTTATCTATGGCACTTAACAACAGCAATAGTCAGTATCTATACTTGTATTCAGCCCAAAAGTCAAAAATATCCTACCTGTGAACTGTGTAGGGTAACTATGAAGGAATCGTGTTTGGTAAAGTGGAGGGTCAGAGAAAAAGAGGAAGACCCTTAATGAGATGGATTGGCACAGTGGCAGAGGTGATGGGCTCAGGCATAGCAATGATTGTGAGGTTGGCCCAGGACTGGGTAGTGTTTCAGTCTATTGTATGTAGTTGCTATGAGTCAGTACTGACTTGATAGCACCTAACAACAACAACATGAGCTGTGTGATCTTGGTCACATACATTGATCTTCCTAAAAGCCACATTTCTTGATTTGGCCCTCCAGGTCGGTGGTTCAAGCTCACCAGCTGCTTCTTGGAAACCCTATACAGAGTTGCTACAGGTTGGAACCCACTTGACGGCACTTACCAACAACAATAGCAGCAGCAGTCACTAACAGCGCTCTCCCCAAAGACTGCATAAGGATTACATATAATAATGTTTGTATAAAGAGGTTAGCCCAATGCCAGGGACATGACAATCTCAACTAAGTCATTGTTGATTTTAACTTTCTTCTCTGTTTATGTCTATCCTTTCTTAATAAATGATTCTGCAATTTTTCTAAAGTTCTTTAGGCACAAAGAAGGAGTTCATAGGTGATACCAATTTTATTATTTCTAAACCGAAAGATGCTCGGTTGTGTTTAATTAAATTTATTTTGTTTATAAACAACAGAGACCAAATTAAGTTGGTTTTGGCAAAAAAGAAAAAGAAAAATAGGAGGGGGGCATTTATTATAAGGGATGCATCCATGTCTCTCAGAATCCAAAGGTGGAAACATAGCTAAGCCTTCAGTAAGAATAAAAGTGGAAACTGAGACTTGGGAGAAGAGGGACTGTCCTCTTCCTACTACTTCTCTCAGTATACCTACCTTGTCCATCTCTCTTAGAATTTGTTGTACCTCCGTTCACATGTGGAAAATGGCCACACCACAGTTCCAGAATATCACACTTTCTACACATAAGAGATTAATCTACATGAAGATCTAAATCTTTTTGTACTAACTGGACGTTCCTAAAAAGACAATCTATTGTTGGCATACCTAAAAGGAGTTCTAGAACTTGCCCAGTGAAAAAGGCCTCCTGCAGAGCCTTTGCAATGTATAGGACCTTAGGTGAAATCCTGAGCCCCATCCAGAACCTTCTGAGGTGGGACACTCCCACTAGAAAGGACAAGCATACCAGTCTCGAACAGCTTGAGTGACAGAAGATACATCTTCAAAGAAAGATCATCAGGAAAAAACCAAAACAAAAATGGCAGTATGTATGACTGGCTACTACAAGAATAAGCAAGTTGCTCACCAGGAAGCCATCAAGGCAAGCAATCAAGTTCCTTCAAGACAAATCCCCTTTAAGACTGAAACTCAAAGGGAACACATGAGCAGGCATGTAAGCTTGCTGATGACCACATTGGTCTACTGGTGAGTGGTAGAGGGGGAAAGGCAGCAATAAAGAAATGGGCTGAGTTCAACCACGTTCCATAGTCTCCCGTTGACCTGAAGATGAGAGAGAAAAGAGGAAGAGCTAGTTGGTGCAAAGTGTGGTAAGACCTGGGGATACCTGAGCCCATGGACAAGGACATAGCTACAGAGGGCTAAAGCTAAGAGAGAAGCATCCAGCTGATATGAAGTGAGGGAAAGGCACAAGAACACCCAAATTTGCAGATAGTACCCATTTGACCTAGCCTCGATGCTTGATAATCCAAACTCGACTAGAGGAAGATTTAAAAAAAAAAAAAAAATTTTTTTGGTAAAGGAAATGAGGGTACATTGCTACAATTGATGAATCTGACCTATACTCATGGAGGTAGTAACCCTAAATACCAACAAAGAGGGAAGGAGTGAGTCTTCACATCAAGTATCAATGCTATTCCCTTTGTACACAGGGTAGGTAAGGGATGGGCAACTTAGACGCTGGCTACCTGAAATGAAGGAGTGATAAAGACATGAAGTGACTGGCTTACAAGGTTTCAAGGGGGAGTTTAGATTAATAGTGTATGGGGAAAGAACATCACCACCAAAGTTTTCATCTTGTTTAGATTGTTGTTATTAAGTGCCATCAAGTCGGTTCCAACCCATAGCAACCCTGTATAGGGTTTCTGAGGAGTGACTGGTGAGCTTGAACCACCAACCTTGTGGCTCAAACTGACTTTGCAGTCCAGTGCATTAACCCACAGTGCCACATAGATGGGTCTGGTTAAGAGAGATGGGGATAAGATTCTTATGATTCAATAGTGAGTAATTGTTATCATGACTAATTGCTACTGTCACAATTCTAAAGGTAGAAGCTTTGTAACAAAAATGGGGGAGAATTTAATCTTATAGTCCAGAAACAAAGGAGCCTAGGATCATCAAGGGAGAAAAGCTCAAGCAGAATGTAAGATCTTATCCAGAGAAGCAGTGGTACCAGAGATGGAGACATGGAGAGAAGCAGCTAAGGACTCTAGATTCATGGGAGGAGAGGGGCTAAGAGATGGTGGCCAGGACTAAGAGATGGCAGACTTGCAGAATGTGCCCTTTGGTGGTGTAAATTATTATATATGCCCTGCGTGTTTAAAAAAAAAGAAAGAGCTAAAATGAATAGAGAGAAATACTGTTAACTGATACATGGAGGGGATTATAACCATTGTAATAAAATAAGGTGTGTGATTTGTTGAATGTAAAACTGATAATCTGCCATGTAAAACTTTCACTCAATCCACAATAAAAACCTTAAAAAAAAATTACTAAAAACACCCCCCCAAAAAAAGACAATCTATTGAACTATTCCAGCTTCTAGTTCCATATGAATACATCAGCCATGACCAAGGTTGGCTCAATCATCCCCTCAACCGTTCTCTTCCAGTGTTTCTTCAGGTGGTATTTTTCTAGTCTTTAAGAACATTTTGGGAGTTCTGGTGTGGTGCTGTGGACTAATGCACTGAACTGCAAAGTTGGTTTGAACCACAAGGTCAGTGGTTCAAGCCTATCAGCTGCTTCTTGGAAACCCTATACAGGATTGTTATGGGTCAAAAACAACTCGATGGCACTTAACAACAACAATAGCGTTTTGAAATTTTCACTATCTTTAGTGTTTTTTTCAGGAAAATCAAAACAGGGAATCTGCATGGTATTATACTTATATGTGACCACTACTGAACAAGGCAAAGAATAAAGACATTGCTTTTTGTGCTCCTTGTACTACATCTAGCTTTTAACAGCATGCACTTCTCCTATTGTCTACAGGATACTTAAACCTTTCCTTATTTTATTTTTGCAGTTAGTTTATCATCATGTCCTAGTAACAGAGGAGGAATTAAATTAGAGTCTATGCCCAAGGACAAAATAAATCACACATAAACAAAATGCAATGATCAATTCTCGGCAGTCAGATTGTTGATGGTATTGTTGATATTTTTCTTCTGAGGCTGCAGCGTGGGTACTGTGTCAATGCAATTTAGTGATTACCTGAGTCCTGGTGTGGAGCTGTGGGCTAATGCATTGAACTGCAAGGTCATTCGAACCTCAAGGTTGGCAGTTCAAGCTCACCAGCTGCTCCTTGGAAACCCTACACAGGATCACTATGAGTCAGAACTGACTCAATGGCACTTCACAACAGCAATCTAATTTGACAACAAGATTGTTAGCATGAGAAAAAAAGGGATTGCCTGAGTTTTCTAGTGCTGCTATAACAGAAATACGCCAAGTGGATGACTTTAAAGGATAGCTATAGTTACCTCACAGTTAAGGAAACTAGAAGGCTAAATTCAAGATGCTGGCCAGAGAAGAAGGCTTATTGTTTCTGTTGGCTCTGGAGGAAGATCCTTTTCTGTTCCACTGCTTGCTCCTGGGCGGTCTTCATGTGGCTTGGCACCTCTGTCTTCCATATCTCTGCTCTGCTTTCTTGTTTAATCTTTTTGATAACTCAAAAGAAACTCCAAACACACCCTACACTATGCTTATAAGCATAGCAAAGACAATCTCTTATTTACATTGCAAAGACAATATATACTTCGAACAGGATTATAATCACAGGCATAGAGCTAGAATTTACAACACATATTTTGCAATTCATAACAGCAATGTATGTATAAGACAGAAGAGATTAACTAAAAACCCAAAATCTCTACAGAAGTATCAGTACAAACTGAAATTATATTTCATATTATGTGTGTGTATGATGATGTGTGCTATTGTTAAGTGACGTTGAGTCGGTTCCGACTCACCAACCCTGTACAGGGTTTCCAACGAGTGACTGGTGAGTTTGAAATGCTGACCTTGCAGTAAAGTGCTTGTCCTACAATGCCACACCAAGATGCCAATGATGTCTAGGGTTTACTTAAAAATAATAGAAGAGGAGGAAATCAAATGGATATATGTTATTGTTGTTGTTAAGTGCCTTCGAGTTGGACCCTACTCATAGTGACCCTGCATAGGGTTTCTGAGGTTGATTTGAACCACTGAACTTGCGGTTCAGTGCTTATCCTACAATAATGCCACACCAGGACTCCTAAATGGGTATGTTGTTATTGTTGTTAGGTGCCATCAAGTTGGTACCTACTCATAGTGACCCTATGCACAACAGAACAAAACAATGCCCGGTTCTGGGCCAACCTCACTACTGTTGCCACTCTTGAGCCCATTGATGCTGTCACTTTGCCAATGCATCTCACTGGGGGTCTTCCTCTTTTTCTCTGACCCTCCACCCTACCAAACATGATATCCTTCTCCAGTGATTGGTCCCTCTTGACAATATGTCCTAAGCATGAGAGACGAAATTTGGTCAATCTGGCCTCCAAGGAGCATTCTGGCTGCACTTCTTCCAAGACAGATCTGTATGTTCTTTTGGCAGCCCATGGCACTTTCAATATTCTCCTCCAGCACCATAACTCAAATACATCTATTCTTCTACGGTCTTCCTTATTCACTGTCCAGCTTTCGTATGCATATGTTGTTGTTGTTAAGTGCCATCGAGTCGGTTCCGACCCATAGTGACCCTGTACAGGGTTTCCGAGGGTGTAAATCTTTACGGGAGTAGAAAGCCTCATCTTTCTCCCGCGGAGCGTCTGGTAGTTTCAAACCGCTGACCTTAAGGTTCGAAGCCCGATTCGTAACCACTATGCTACCAGAGCTCCTTATGCATATAAGGTTATAAAAATACTATGGCTTGGGTCAGGCACACCTTAGTTTTCAAGCTGACACTTTTGCTCTTCAACATTTTAAAAACAAGTCCATGAGAGCCAAAATATGACCTAAATAGGTATATATGGGGAAAAAATTATTCTGAATCGGTAATTATTTAATATGGATAATGGGTACCTTGGAGTCCTAGTGTGGTGCTGTTAAGATAAGCACTGGACTGCTAACCTCAAGGTTGGCAGTTCAAACCCACTAAATACTCCTCAGAAACACTATACAAGTCAGAATTGATTCAATCGAACTTAATGATGATGAATGGGTCAAATAAAAGAAGAATATAATTTGTCAAAGATTTCATTCTACTTGTTGTTGTTGTTGTTAAGCGCCATCAAGTCGATTCCAACCCATAGTGACCCTCTATAGGGTTTCCAAGGAGCAGTGGGTGAGCTTGAACCACAGACCTTGCAGTTCAAATGACTTTGCAGTCTGACGCATTAGCCCACAGCGCCACACCAGGACTCAACAATAATGAATGAATGCAGTATTAAATAAATCAAATGATCTAGTGTATCTGTCAAATCGTCTGCAAAATACTCCTTCAAAGTTTTATGAAACAAAGCTGTCACTTTGATGACTAAGGTACGTCTGACCCATTGACCCATGGCGTGGTTTTCCTCAATCTCTTCATATGCATACAAAAGCTGGACAGTGATAAAGGAAGGCTGAAGAAGAATTGATGTGTTTAAATTGTGGTGTTGGAAGAAGGAACAAGGTCAATCTTCAAAGAATTACCAGAATGCTTTTTAGAAGTGAGGATGGTGAGACTTTTGCTCACTCACTTTGAACACTTCTTCAGGAAAGAGTAGTCACTATAAAAGGATATCATGTTTGATCAAAGCAAAATGAGAGAAATCCTCAATGAGATGAATTGACACATTAGTCCCAACAGTAGACTCAAACATACCAATTACCATGCAGAAAGCACAGGGTTCGGCAGGGTTTCAGTCTGATATATGTAAAGTCTCATAAATTGAGTGCTATTTGGAATCCTGGTGCTGTAGGATGACAAGGTCAGCTTGAACCACAAGGTAGGCAGTTCAAACCCACCAGCTACTCCTCAGAAACCCTATACAGGATCACTATGCATCAGAACCAACTCAGAGGCACTTACCAACACCAACACCAACAAATAATAACAATGGGCACAAGGAAGCTCCTATATTATTCTCTAAATTCAGACATCTTTAAGATTCTTCATAATAAAACTTTCCTAAAGTAAAAATTGGTTAATTTAATGCAACAATGTGATTCAATGGAGGAAATGCTAAACAAGATGGTGGAATATTTATCTGTGTCCTAGTCCTGGCATGGCATTCACTGGACTGTCAACCATCAGCTATGAGTCTGAACTGACTCCATGGCTCTTAACAACAACAGTTCCATTTACAATATAAAAGCAAGTTGCCAAATTGCCAAATATTTTCCATTAAATGAGCAACAGAAAAGTAGTAAGATTCCATCAAAGGCAAAAAAACTTAAAAGATCCAGAAAATGAAGGCAGTCCAGTTGAGCTCTCACTGGTTTTATTGCATTTAAAAAAAAAAATTCAAAAAGTTTTGAGTAATCTTTATTCTGACTTCTGGGTATTTTAATAACCAAAGTCAAATACAAATATAATAGAAAGTAAAATAAAAATTGTAAAACATTCTGTAAGAATAACATTTTTAGGATCAATTTTACAAATGGCTTTATAAAAATTATGTAAAATAAATACTCTCAAATCAAGTCCATCCATATAATGTGGTAAAGGGTTTGCCTCTAAAGTCTTTCAGTTATGTATTTCTGTGTCTGCTTAGATGGAGCAAATCAGTATGGTTTAAATTGTAGAATTTTTCTCCAAATTAGTAGATTATACATCTGAAATGATCAGGAAAATTTGTACTTTTGCAGTCAAGTTAAAAAAAATTTTTTTAAATCTCATTTTGGTATTTACTTTTTTACCTTTACTTATATACACTCATTCAGCAAGCACATACATGTGCATGAACACATACGCTTTAGTTGTTCTAAACATAATATGAAATTTTAGATTAAAGTCTCATTTATTGGCAATTCTGGGAAAAGGTTTTAGCTTAATCCCCAGTTAATGAAACCCTTGCTAGTGAATTTCCTTTGTCAACACTGCATTTAATATGTACTACTTCGTACCTGCTGGATCATCAAAAATCCACAAAGCGATTAGACTCAATTGGAATGTAAAAGTTGGGAGGAAAGCTTTATAAAAAGATTATGCTCAGAAATTACATGTACTGGCTTTATTGAGAAAGCTGTTTTTCAAGTTCCGTGTTTTGGTATTAAAAGCAACGAATAGGTATACTTCAAACATAGAAAAGCATTTTTAGGAAACCAGACCTGATTGATATATTGTTGCTTGCGGGAAAGCATTCAGGTCAGGCATTAGTTCATAACCATCTCCCACAGCCATGGTTCCTTCTTTTGCCTTTCTAAGGCTAGACACATACATGAAGATGATATCCAGGAAATTTTTACTAAAAAAGAGTTGGGGAATGTTTGTTACATTGTTAAGTGCCATGGAGTTGGTACAACTCATAGATAGATACACTGTATAGGATTTCTGAGGCTTTAAAACAGGGGTGGTGAACATCCAGTCCTCCGACCACATAAAGACCGTGAAATCATTGGTTCTGGCCCTGCCAAGGTAACTGCAGTTTCAGCCATCACATTTGTTGTTGTTAAGTGCAATCAAGTTGGTTTGAGTCATAGCGACCCTGTATAGGGTTTTGCAGGAGTAGCTGGTGAGTTTGAATCACAGACCTTGCAGTTCAAACCAACCTTATGGTTCACTGTTTATGCTAGAGCACCACACCTGGACCCAATTAAGGGTGAGTTCATTAAGTGTTTGACCAAATATAGCAGGCTAATTTTTAAGCTGATAAATCTGCCCTCAAATAATGTTATAAATATCCAAATGGCCCTTAACAGGAAAGAAAGGTTCCCCACTACTACTTTCAATCTTCATGGGAGCAGAAAGCCTCATCTTTCTCCCAAGGAATTGCTGGCAGACTCAAACAGCAAACCTTGTGGTTAACAGTTCAATGCTTATCATATACAGACACCTCACTCCCTGAGAAATGTAGCACATCTGGTAACCAGGTATAAAGCCAACAGTGACTCACATACTATTTTATATTGTGGCACTGTAGGATAAGCACAGGACTGCAAGGCTGGTTTGAACCACAAGGTCAGTGGTTCAAACTCACCAGTCACTCCTCGGAGTTGGAACCGGCTTGACTTCACTTAACAACAACGATTTTCAAAAAGATAAACTTTAACATTCAGTAAATACAAAATGCACATCATAATTTTTCCCCCTTTGGAGATACAAGAGACAATTCCATTGTCTTCAGATAGGATACCACAAGGGATTTAAGAAAAGTTCCCATTAACCATGTGGAAGGCCAGGACACTAACAATTGCAAAGCAGAAATGGAATTAAAGAGGTCATTAAAAGCAAAAACATTTGAACACTAATGTGTAAAACTTATGTTGAAATAGTTTTAATTTTATTTGACTGTATAAAATCTAGCTTTTTGATCACAAAGCATAATGAGAATTCTACACTGGCCCTTGTCCTCTGGTATTATTTGGGACAATAAATCCATAATCTCTACACAACAATACTTTAAATGAGAGCACAGTGGCTCTATATAATAAGCACTGGACTGCAAATCACAAGGTTGGGGTTCGAGCCCACCAGCTGCTCCATGGAAGAAAGATGAGGCTTTCGGCTCCTACAAACCCTGAACAGGGTGGCTGTGAGTCAGAACCGACTCAAAGTTACACAACAACAACATTACAGTGTCAGGATTAGCTTTTAAAGAAAACCATTCATCAAAACAGAAAGTTGAAGGAGGGGGAAAGAGTCCATGTACCTTCCTCCCTGACATATGTGTGTAAATAGTCTGTCATCACCTTATTCTGTCTGAAGGCAAAATGGCCTGCAGCAAGATCCTCTTCTTTCATGCAACTGACTAAGTAAGGAAGTTCTCTCCTTGACATGGGTAGAGGGAATGTGAGGCACTCCTTCCACATAAGACTATTTAAACATATATAATTATGTACTGGTTTAAATCTTTGTAATAGGTCCTATGATATTAGAAACCCCTGAAGTGTGATGTGCTTTTTTGGAAATAAGATCTCTATAAATCATAATGAGGTTAATTCTTCCGTATTTTGATGGACATAGAGTGAAAGGTTCTGGAATAGGATGGAACAATGGGAGTCTAGGTTTGAACATAGTAAATTATAAGTGTTTATAACACTTATGTTCCAGTAACAGAGTGAAGCTAAACTTAAGAGTTTTTTTTTTTTTTTTAATATGAAACTCAGCTCATTGTTTCCATAGATGTCTTTCCATTCTTTGACTGCTCCCTGAGACCATTCCTTTAGCTTATAGTGGAGTTTTCAATATTTAAAAAAAGAAATAGAAAGAGGGGGAAAAATTCCAGTCAAAGTAGGATTATAAATAGATTTCACAAGCATCATTTGGATACAAGTATCTACATATGAAAGCAAAGTGCAATAATTGGTATTTTATTTTATCTTATTTTATCTTTTCATGAATGCTGGCTGGGCACTTGAAGTACATGAGTCCATGAACGAAGGAGGTTATGTACCTGTTACAGATGAGTCACAAATTTGCTCTATGATTTCACACAAAAGTAAAAATTCAAACAGCACAGGTTATAAGACTCATTATCCATAACATTAAAACATAGCCGCTATTGTAAGCACTGAACTGCTAGCTACAAGGTCGCTGGTTCGAGCCCACTCACCACTCTGAAGGAGAAAGATAAGGCTTTCTGTTCCCACAAAAACCACCCTTGGAAGGCTACACAGGATTGCCATGAACCAACTTAACAACATAACAACAACAACAAATAGTGAAGCTAGAAAAAAAAAAGATGTCCCATAAATTCTAACATGTAGGACTCTGTATAATGTAACAAACAGCATCCTTTATGTGGATCTATCAAGAAATATCCTTGTTATAATCAAAGTTTATTTTCTCATGCCAAAGTACATTTAGTGAAAACAATGGGGATGAGATTAAGAAGAGGAGGGAAAAGGTAATACATGTACAGAATTGTGGCTTTCTACAAATGTGTTTGATCTTGGGATTCAATTTATACTACCTATAAATGGGGTGTTGTTGAGTGCCCCATTTTTCATATTTCAGCAAATATTCACCTAAGCTTTTGAAAGCTCAACAGTGACATTGACCCATAGATTAAAATCTCTATCAAGTACAAGAATACAACTAATTTTATGGCCAGTTAATTGTATTGCTCAAACTTTAATAGCTAGGCATATTAGGAGAAAGAGATGGCCTTGAAACACAACAATCCTAAATGAAAGACTGTCCACCACTACTGCCATGTGTAATGAATTAGCTGATAAAGTACAAGGCTACCTCACAAAGTAATTTTTGTTTACTCCATCCTGAAAACTGGTAATAATTGAGTTTCTCCATCTGCACATTATAAAGCATGATTACTTTCATTTTAACCTGTGATATTCTTGGAGTCCTGGTGTGGCACTGTAGGTTAATGCACCAGCCTGCAAAGCCATTTGAACTACAAGGTCAGTGGTTCAAGCTCACCAGCTGCTCCTCGGAAACCCTATACAGGGTCACTATGGATTGAAACCAACTCAATGGCACTTAACAACAGCATTCTTGAAATGTTGTTGTTGTTATGTGTCATCAAGTTGGTTCTGGCTCATAGAGACCTCGTATAAGTTTCCAAGGAGTGACTGGTAGATTTGAGCCACCAATCTTGTAGTTAGCAGTCCATTGCTCATCCTACAGGGTTACACCAGGACTCCATTCTTAAAATTGTTGTGGTTAAGTGCCATCAGGTCGATTCCAACCCATAGCGACCCTATATAGGGTTTCTGAGGAGCAGCTGTTGAGTCTGAACTGACTATGCAGTTCAAATAGTTTTGCAGTCTGGCGCATTAACCCACAGCATCACACCAGTACTCATTCAGCCGTAAAAGTCTTCTCAGTTAAATATTCACAGCATATCTAATCTTGAGCAATGTGAATCTTCCTGATGAATTTACCAAAGTAAATGGTGGCCAAGTCTACATCTACAGGGCTAAATAAGGACCTTACTGTGCAGGATTATTCGCTATAATGAATCTTCATAGAAAGGAGGATAAGTAAAGAGTTGGATGATAGTAAACAATAAATGTTGACTTGTATTAAGATTATTGCCCTGAGTCCTTTTTTTTCTGAGAGCAACTACATTGAAATTTCAAGTCAATTGAGACTACTAACTAGTTGATAATCATAGAATCTTGTCACCGAAGAGAATACTTAACTTTCTGTTCACTAGCTAAGAAGATTGAATAATGAATATTATCCAAAAAATACCAGTAATTATTGAATATGTTTTTTTAAAAGGAGGCAAGTCATCCTTTTTTCAATGCCAACTGAATACTTCAACCCCTTAAGAGACCACTCTTACCTATCCTCAAACTCTCTCTGTGTCATGCTAAAAGACCCTTATGCTATGTCCAATTCTTGCCCACAAATCAAAGGTTAAAGAATGAAGAATGAAAGTGAAAATTTCTTATCACATATTACTTCTATTCCTCACTTATTGACATTTCATTATCTAAATTTCACATTTATGATCATAATAAAAATTCTACTATCCAACTAATTTACACATTAATGATGCACATCTGGTAATAACAAATCCCAAGCAGTGATGTTAGAGTTATATGTCAGTTTGGCTGGATCATGAATCTCAAAGTGATGTCATGACGTAATTTGGCAGTTATGGAATAATGTAGTCCTCCTCTATTTTGTGATCTGACATGGTCATCCTCCATTTTCATATAACATCTATTTTGGTATAGGGATCTGGTCTTTGGACTATAACCATATTGATAAGGAAGGAATGGGAATATTCTTCTCCATAAGGTGTAAATATAACTATGCTCTTTATTGTAATGTTAAGTGCCTTTTAGTCAGTTCCCACTCATAGTGAACCTGTATAGGGTTTCCAAGGAGTGGCTGGTGGGTTTCAACTGCCGGCCTTGTGGTTAGAAGTTCAGTGCTTACCCTGTAGTACCACAGCACTACCTTTATCCTGCCCACTGCCCACATGCAAGAGACTGAGCAAGAGAACTCTATAACTTATGTAAAAGAATTCTAGAGGATGGCTAGCATGTCAATAAAAAATTGTAAATGTGATAGTCATGCATGGGAAAGGAGAAAAGGAAAAATGATTCTAACATTTATTTAAGGAACAAATAACCGTATCTACCTAAGGGGGAGGGGTGAGGCAATGGAAAAATGAGAATAATGATGAGTCGCATAACCATGCATTGTTGTTGTTAAGTGTCATTGAGTCAGTTACAACCCATAACGATCCTGTATAGGGTTTCCAAGGAGCAGCTAGTGAGCTTGAACTGCTGACCTTGCAGTTCAAACAGCTTTACAGTCTGGAGCATTAACCCACAGCACCACACCAAGACTCCAATCATGCATTAAGACCTGTTCAAAAGCTACAATTAAATACATGTGGTACTGGTATAAGATGAGTGGAGTATGGGAAGTAATCCTAAAACAGATTCTCATTAGTATATATATATCCATAATAACTATTGAATAAATTCTAAGAAATAAGTGAAAATTTCAAGAAATGTTTGTAAATAAGCTATTTATAAATAAAAATAATCTGAGGTACTCAGCATATACCATAATACAAATGAATTGCAGGTAGGTATAAACTTTGTTGTTCAAAAATCTGATTAAAATTTAGTAGAAAACATAGTTGAAATATATTTAATCTCTACTTAAGTAAAGTCTTTCTTCTTATTGTTGTTAAGTGACATTGAATCAGTTCTGACTCATAGCAACCCTAAATAGGTTTTCCAAGAAGCATCTGGTAGTTTGAACCTCTGACCTTGTGATCCAGTGCATTATCCTGCAGCACCACACCAGGAATCCAACATTTTTCTAAGTGTCAACAAAATTTAAGATATATCTTTAATAAATTAAAGAGGCATACAACAGATGGAATGCATGAAACTTGATTGGATTTTGAATAAAAAGATAAAGATTACAAAAGACATTTAATATTTAGACAATGGGAGAAATTCACATGTGAGTTGGATATTATAATATGGACTTTCTTTCAATTATCTTAGGTGTTTTAATAGTAATGGAATTATGTGGGAAAAGTCCCTGGGTTATGGGCATATCTACTAATCGAAAAGTGGGCAGCTGGACCCCATCCAGAGGTATCTGAAAAGCCAGGCCAGAAAATCTGCTGGTAACGGTCACAGCCTGGATAACCCTATGGGACATCATTCTATTCTGCAACACATGGACTTGCCATTAGTCAAAATCAACTCAATGGCAAATGCTTGTATAGGAGAAATATTCTTATTCTTAAGAAACGCATGACAAAGAATTTATCAATGAAGTATCATGCTGTCTAAAGCTTACTTTCAAATGACTCAGCAGTATAATTTTTTAATCTCATATGTGTGCATATGCTTCATGTATGTATGTAAGAGGAATAAAATGGGGGAGAAAATGTGAAAACTATCAGCTGGTAAATTTCAGTGCATATACAAAGTTTATTGGATTATTCTTTCAATTTTTTGACAAGATTGAAAAAGTTTTCTGTTGAAATTTCCTATCAAAATTGAAGGAACATTTTCTAGCAAGACTATATTTAATTAGCATAAGAATGCCAAGCATCTACATGTGAAAGATGTATCTTCCTAATCTATATGACAAATGGTATAGTTTTCATAAATATTCATAAAAAATTCTTAAGGAAAACATAGGAACCCAAAGGGAAAAAGAAATAAGGAAAAAACAAAGCAGATGCTCCTCACAATTGAAGTGACTGGTAATATGGGGAGCTTCAAAAAGTTTGTGGAAAAATGGAATTAAAATAATGGAATTTATTAACTGAGTAAGGCTGTGTGCCTACAGACAGGAGGCTGACTTGCAGAATGTGCCTTTGGACATAAATTATATATATATATAATATTTTTACTTTGTTCATTTGTGAAATATGAGATGTAAATGGAGAACCACAGGGAGGAAGTAGAATAACTTATAGGAAGGAGTTTGTAGTCATTGAGATGAGACAAAGTATATGATTTATTGAATGTAAAGCTGATGATCTTGTCTATAAACCTTTACTCAATTGACAATAAAAAGTTAAAAATAAAAAATACAGTGCACTTTAGAAGATAAAAAAACAAAACAAAAAAAGAATGGAACTTTTACATAAACTTTTTGGAGTCTCCTCATATAAAAGGGGAAAAAAAATGTGTTAATCTCACTAGTTAACAAAGAACATGAAATATTACTTTCCCCTATAAAAGTACCAGAGTTTTGTTTATCTGTTTTCATTGATTAAACTAAATATTATTAGCCCTGTACCCACAAAAAACAACAACAGCATTGCCATTGAGTCCATTCAGACTCATGGAGGTTACATGTTCTATTCTATATTACAGAGTAGAACTGCTTCACAGGGTTTCCTTGGTTGCAATCTTTCTTTAGCAGTGTCACTGGATGGGATGGAACCACCAACTTCAGGTTAATTGTTGTTTTTAAGTGCCATTGAGTGGATTCCAACCCATAG
>NW_006408531.1:19662287-19665629 GCF_000296735.1 Chrysochloris asiatica
AAAAAAAAAAAAAAAAAACAGTTACAGGAGCATACGATGTATAGCAGCTTTGACCAAGTAATAAATTTCTAGCAATTTGTCCCATGGGAATAATCAAAGTGTAGACAAAGATTATATACTAAAAATATGCATGGCTATATACAGCAGATAGTGTAGTGGTTATGAGTCAGGCTGCTAACCTCAAAGTCAGCAATTTGAAACTACTAGCTGTTCCAAAGGAGAAAGATGAGGCTTTCTGCTTCCATAAGGATTCACAGCCTCAGAAACTCTATATATGGTCGGTATGAGTCAGGACTGACTCAATTGCACACCACCACCATCACCATATATAGCAGACATAATGGAGTAGAATCGGAACATTTTTTTAGATTAAATGAGTTAAAAGTGAAGGGGGTGGGCATCACTTAGGTGGGAGTGGAGGAGGGAGTAGCAGAAAGTTTTGAATTAACCTTTTAAAATCACAAACTAAATAATCAAGTCAATTATCTCAACAAGATAAATCTGTTTCACTTAGAAAACCAAGATAATTAGGCCAAAACACTGAAGATTGACTTAAATTTTTCACATACATATTTTTTTTAATCTCCAGCTAAGTTTAAGACAACTTTCATTTATGTCTCTTCAGACAGGAAATGTAATCAATGGGCAGCTCTAGGAGAAAAGGTAATATAATGAAATCAGCAAAGACCTAGAGTTAGAAAACCAAAAGTAAGAACATGCTTAGAATTTCGCAAGCTAAAAGAACTAAAGAAAAAATTCAAGTCTCGGGTTTCAATATTGAAGGATTCTATGGGCAAAATATTAAATGCCAAAAAAAAAAAAAAAAAGCATCAAAAGAAGATAAGGAAGAATGAAGAATTGCTGGCCAATTGTCCAACATTTCTAAAGGTACCACATGATCCAGAACTAACGATATGGAGGGAAGAGGTCCAAGCAGCACTGAAGGCACTGGTGAAAAACAAGGCTCCAGGAACTGATGAAATTCAAATTGAAATATTTCAACAAACTGACGAAGCACTGGAGTCACTCATTCATCCATGCCAAAAAATTTAGAAGACATCTAGTTTATTGGAGGAGATTCATATTTGTACCCATTTCAAAGAAAGATGACGCAACAGAATGCAGAAATCATTAATATTGCAATCAAGTAAAATGTTGCTGAAGATAATTAAAACTATTGCAGCACTACATCAACAAAGAACTACCAGAGATTCAAGCTGCATTCAGAAGAGGACGTGAAACTAAGAATGTCTTAACTGAGAGCAGAGAATAACAGAAAGATATTTACTTGTTCTTTACTGACTGTGTAAATTCATTTGACTATGTAGATCATAACAAACTTTGAATAACATTGCTAAGAATGGATATTCCAGTATTGTATAATCTGGAATGGATATTCCAGATCTATGTAATTGTGCTGTACATAGATCAAAAGGCAGTTGCTCAAACAGAAAAAGGGGACACTGAATGATTAAAACAAGAAAAGGTGTGTGCCATGATTACATCCATTCACCAGAGGTATTCAATCTGTATACTGAACAAATAATCCAAGAAGCTGGGTTATATGAAGAAAAATGTAGCATCAGGATTGAAGGAAGACTCATCAATATGCAGATGATACAATCCTACTTGGTGGAAATGAAAAGGAACTAAAATTCTTACTGATGAAGATCAGAGACCAGACTTCAGTATGGATTGCACCTCAATGTAAAGAAAACGAAAATCCTCACAACTGGGTCAAGATAAACAGAGAAATTATTGATATTGTCAGATTATTGATCTTGTGGATCTTTGCTTAGATCCACAATTAACACCCATGGAAGCCTAAAAAAATCAAATGACATCTTGAGTTAGGCAGATCTGCTACAAAAGACTTCATTGTTAAAGAGCAACTATGTCAGTTTGAGGACTAAGAATGCCTGACTTAAACCACGCATTTTCAATCACCTCATATGCATGTACAAGTTAGACAACGAACAAGGAAGATAGTAGAAGAATTGATGTATTTGAATTATGGTATTGACAAAGAATATTGAAAGTAATGGACTGCCAGAACAAACAAATCTGTCTTGGAAGAAGTACAGCCAGAATGTTCTTTAGAAGCTTAGGATGGTGAAACTTCATCTCATGTACTTTGGACACATTGTCATGAGAAATCAGCACATCCAGAAATACATTATCCTTGGTAAAGTGGAGGGTCACCAAAACAGTGGGAGATCCCCAGTGAGATCGATTGGCACAGTGACAGCAGCAATGGACTCAATCGTAACAACAGTTGCGAGGATGGAGCAGAACTGGGCAGTGTTTCATTTTGCTGTGCATAGAGTTCTTTGAGTCAGAACCAAACTGGTGGCAGCTAATAGCAATACATGTGTTAAACCAGAACTTGTTCCACAGGGTTTTCAATGGCAGATGTTTCAGAAGCACATTTCCAGGCCTTTCTTTCCAGGTGCCTCTGGGTGAACCTTCAACATTTGGGTTAGCTAACCACTGGTAGTGTAGTGGTTACAAATCGAGCTGCGAGCCACAAGGTCAGCAGTTCGAAACTACCAGCTGTTCCGCTGGAGAAAGAAGAGGTGTTCTGCTCCTGTAAAGATTTACAGCCTCAGAAACCTTGTACAGGGTCACTATGGGTCAGAACCAACTCCACGGCACACAACAACAACAACAATTTGTACCACACTGGGACTCCACATGATTGGCGACTAGGGAGACACAAATAATGTTCATTTAGAAACTCTAGAAAAGACCTAAAAAGAAAGACTCTCCAGAATACTCAGGTAACCAAAAACATACTGAAGTTCATTCAATGGTGACTTGGTAATATGTTATTGTTGTTAAGTGCCGTCTAGTTGGTGCCTACCCCTAACTACCCTATATAGGGTTTCAGAGGAGCAGTTGGTGAGCTTGAACCATAGACTTTGCAGTTCAAACCAATTTTGCAGTCCAGTGCAATAACCCTCAGCACCACACCAGACTTGGTTATATAAATATTAACAATTTTGATATGATGTTGTTGTTAGATGCCATTGAGTCAGTACTGACTCATAGCAACGCTATGCACAACAGAATGAAGCATTGCCCAGTCCTACGCCAACCTCAGAACCCTTGATACGTTTGAGCCCATTGCTGCTGCCACAGCACCAATTCATCTCGTTGGGGGTCTTCCTCATTTTCTCCTACCCTCCACTTTACCAAACATGATAACCTTCTCCAGGAGCTGGTCCCTCCTGACAGTATGTCTGAAGTATGAGAGATGAAGTCTGGCCATCCTGGCTTCCAAGGAGCACTCTGGCTGCACTTCCTCCAACACAAATCTGTTTGTTCTTTTGGCAGCCCATG
>NW_006408531.1:19666699-19679161 GCF_000296735.1 Chrysochloris asiatica
GTTTCACTTGGAAATCCAAGAAAATTAGGACAAAACACTGAAGATTGACTTGAATTTTTCACATATTTATTTTTGACCTCCAGATAAATTTAAGATAACTTGCATTTATGTATCTTCATATGGGAGTGCAACCATTTCCTCTGCCTTCTCTTCCTCTACACTTCCTGTACTCTTTTGTACAGTCTGTCCTGCCCGCTACTCAGAGCATGTTTCTACAGAATCCACTGGATGGGAAGCAAGACCTGTGAACTGAAATCAGGTCCTCACTGATTGGTCCAGGAAGGACAGACACTTAATCCAATACAGATACCTGATATCCTCTATTCTGGTAATTTACAGTTAAAACACTGAATCTATGTATTTACTGAGGCGTTTTCTGTCAAGATTTTAAATTGTTGGCTAACACCACAAACTGGAACTCTTGTGTGGTAATGAGCCAATCAACAGTGTTGGTGGATGGGGAAAACCAGGAAAATGAAATACAAACACTAAGAAACATAAAGAAACCAAATGATGCGGAGCAAAGAGGTAGAAGGAGCAGTTGTGGTTTTCTGAGAAGCTTCTTGCTCTTCATGCCAACATTTCACTCCAGCCTGGTTAGGTTTCATACCTGATGTCCTAGTAAAACTTGTTTTTAAAACAAGCGTTAATATTTTGTTGTTGTTGCTTGCAAACAAAGCCTCCCTGTGAAAATATTGCTTTTCCTTTCTTAATTATATAATTTCCTTACCCTTTATAATACTCCCAGTGAGGTGGATAAGGCAGATGTTTTTTATCCATATTTAACCTTGGTGTGGTGCTGAAGGATAAGCACTGGAACACAAGCTCGATTTAACTGCAAGGTTGGTGATTCAAACTCACCAGTCGCTCCTCAGAAACCCTGGACAAGGTCACTATGAGTCGGAACTGACTGCAGCACTCAACAGCCACAATAAAAGATAATTTAACATTCAGTGGCTGCTTACTGAAACCCTAGGACTAGAATTCAGATCCAGCCCTGGATCCAGTTCCTGTGCAGTTAATTTCTACTGTATTCAGAGGCAAAGAATGGCATCCTATTGGCCATTGGACACTTCAGCAGCAATCTAGTCACAAGATGATGTGATTGGTTCATTGTTACATCTAGGTCCTGCCATGGAAGCACCATGTGATGAGACCATGAAGAAACAGTTAGTTCAGTCAAAAGCATTAGGACCAGTTACTTAATACTTCTAATGATCAAATTTGTAAAATAAGCAAACAAACAAAATAAACTGTTTTTCCTTTAAATGCTAACCAAAATTTATTACAGCTTCTATTTTAGCTACAGCTACAGTTTTGAGTCCTGGTGTGGTGCTGTGAGCTAATGCGTCAGACTGCAAAGTCGTTTCAACTGCAAGGACAGTGGTTCAAGCTCAACAGCTGCTCCTTGGAAACCCTATACAGGGTCTCTATGGGTCAGAATCGACTCGATGGCAGTTAACAACAACAACAGTTTAAGTGTTGAATGATTCTTTTCATTAAGGGAAAAGACAATGAAAACACTTCTAAATCTAGCCTAAAATGTTCTTTAAGTTCAATCAAATATCTTCAATTATATTCAAAAAGGAAAGGCAGCTAAAGTCAGAACCTACTACAGGCTATCTGCTTTCAAGGAATTTCTTAGACTTTGTTTATTTGCCATAATTAACTCACAGTTGTTATCATTTTTTTAAAGGTGGGTAATTTACCCAAGATCACTTAGATGGAGAGGAACTGCACAAGCCTCCAACTTAAAAATCCAGGCCCTTTTCGTTTGACCACACCGTTGTTCAAATCATTGACTATGGAAAGTGAAACATTTATAGCCAGGAGAACACTGTTGAGAAGCTAATAATCACCAATAATTGATACCAGACCCTTCACACCTATATTATTTCTTTGATCCATTGACTGTAAGCATAGAGTACTTCCCATAAAGTAATGCAGCCATTTAATCAGTATTTCCTAAAACACTTTGTTGTTGTTGTTGTTGGGTGCCATATAGTCAGTTCAAACTCCCAGTGACTCTACGTACAGAGTGAATGTCAGTTCGATGCCACCCTCACAATCATTGCATGCTAGAGCTCATTGTTGTAGCCATTGTGTCAATTCATGTCACTGAAGGTTTTCCTCATTCTTGCTGACCCTCTACCACCTCTGACGTCCCTCGCCAGGGACTGGTCTCTCTTGATATCATGACAAAAGTATATGACACAAAGGCTCACCATCCTCACTTCTAAGGTATTTCTTCCAAGACAGATATGTTCGTTCTAGCAGTCCATGATAAATGCACTGTTCTTTGCCAACACCATAATTCAAAGGTATCAGTTTTTCAGTCTTCCTTATTGATTGTCCAGTTTATGTATGAACATGAAGCAACCAAAAATGCCAGAGCTTGGGTCAGTTACATTTTACTTCTCAAGATGACATCTTTGCTCTTCAACACTTTTAAGGAGTCTTTTGCAGTAGATTCGTCCAATACAATACATCCTTTGATTTCTTGGCTACCGCTCCCATAGGCATTCATTGTGGATCCAAATGAAATAAACTGTTAAAACCTTAGATCTTCTCAGTATCTATCATGATGTAGTTTATTGGTCCAGTTGTGATTATTTTTTAGTTTCTTTATGCTGAGGTGTAATCCATACTGAAGTTGTACTCTTTGATCTTTATCAATAAGTGCTTCAAGTCCTCTTTACTTTGAGCAAGCAAGGATGTGTCATCAGTATATCAAAGGTTCTTGATGAGTCTTCCTTCAATCCTGATGCTGCATTCTTTTTCATATTGTCCAGCTTCTCAGATTATTTGCTAGCATATACAGAAGAAACATGATGAACAGATACAACCCTGGTGCAAGTCTTTCCTGATTTTAAACCAGGCAGTATTTTCTTGTTCTGTTCTAATCACTGCCTCTTGCTCTATGTACAGGTTCTACATGAGCATAAATAAATGTCCTGGAGTTACCATTCTTCACAATGTAACCAACAGTTTCTTATGAACAACATAGTCAAATGTCTTTGCATAGTCAACAAAACATTTTTCCAATATTCTATGCTTTCAGCCAAGATCTGGTATTTAAAATTTACCATTACTGGATTGGAGTCTAAAATATTCTACGGTCACTAGAAGCAACTCTTCAGGACTTCGAAACACAGAAGATACAAGCAATTTTATTGACTTAGCTTAGTTTTTTTATTTTATGTTGTTCATTCATATATATTGAGAAGACTTTGTTTCATAACAAGCTCTAGATGCTTGGAGTACAGCAATGGTTAAAATTAAAAGCCTTGGTATGATACAGTTTACATTCTAATGTGAGACAACAAGGTAAATAATTAAAATTTATTTCTTATCATATTATGACAAGTCAAGTAAAGAACATAACAACTTCCTGAGAAGGAAAGAAAACACTCAGTATTTCTTAAGCTGAAAGAACTGAAGAAAAAAATTAATCCTTGAGTCGCAATAGTGAAGGACTCTTTGGACAAAATATTGAATTATGTAGGACCATCAATGGAGTCCTGGTGTGGCACTGTGGGCTAATGCGTCAGACTGCAAAGTCTTTTGAACTGCAAGGTTGGTGCTTCAAGCTCATCAGCTTCTCCTTGGAAACCCTATACAGGGTCACTATAGGTCAGAATCAACTTGACAGCACTTAAAAACAACAAGGGCCATCAAGAAAGAAGAACCACAAGCAGAGCCTATGATTCCAGCATGGAAAGAGGCAGCGGCAGAGGAGCAGCATGGAGATACAAAGCAGAACTAGTGAGGTTGAATATCTTTGGGTAAGAGGCTGACTTGCGGAATGGAGGACCCTGTGGGCATTTATCCACAGGGCTAAAGGAGCTTGTAACACTTTCCAGAGCAGGGCAAAGGCCAAGGGGTCACGTGGCTGAGAGCCCAAGAATCAGAGAGAAGTATTTACTGTACAACTGAGAAGAGGTGTTCTTGGCCAGAAAACTGCTGGATCCTCAGTTGTTTCTGATCCTGACTTGCACCCTGTTAACTTTCCCAATAAACTCCAGCCAAAAATGTTGCTAACCATCCCTCCCACAGCACTCTCTACACAGCTGGTTTCTAAAATTCATTGCAGTGGCGAACTCAGACAGCATTCTCATGGTTATGGGGTTTACTAGAGAAGCTAGCAGGTTACAATGCAGGATCAAAAATGCTAGGGTACAGTTCTTCCAGTTAGGACAGCCTCTCCTGGACATCACCACAGGCAGGCCTCTTTCTGCCTGGGCAATGTTACAAAGTTCTTTTAGGACTGCTGATCAGTTCCCATAGGGTACACCACTCCACCATAAGCCTCAGCCTGCAGGCACTCGACTCTAACTCCATGGCTTAGCAAACCTAGCTCCTCCAATGCAGTGCCTGGATGTAAACCTCTCTGTGAGCAAGCCTCCTGTACAAAGGCACTCAGCTTTATTTGCTTCATGGGTTGAGGATTCCACCACTCTGTCTCGTGCTCTGGCTCTCGGTTCTGTTACTGCTCCTTCTTTGCCCCTCCTCCAGTGTCACAGCTTTCTGTCCCCCAGTTGAGGAATTTCAGAGTCCAAAAGACATTAGACATTCCTGACTCTTCTTCTTCAATGGTAGTGAGATTTTTCCACTTCTGCCTGTGAAGTGACTCATTTTAGATTCATGCTGGAGTTTCAGGTTTTTAAAACTACAGTTAATTCTGTTAACATCCACAGTTGAATTGTTTATTCTATAAGATCTGTATTTGTGCCCATTCCAAAGAGAGGTGACTCAACAGAATGTGGAAATCATCAGACAATCTGTTTGGTATCTCATGCAAGTAAAGTTTTGCAAAGGTAACACAGAAACAGCTACAATCATACATTGACAGAGAATGTCCAGAAGTTCAAGCCGGATTCAGAAGAGGCCATGGAACAAGGGATATCATTGCTGATGTCCAATGGATCTTGCCTGAAAACAGAGAATATCAGCAAGATGTTTACTTGTGCTTTGTTGACTACACAAAGGCTTTCGATTGTGTGAATCATGACAAGCTATGGACAACATTGAGAAGTATGAGTATTCCAGAACACTTAATTGTGCTCATGAGGAATCTGTAGCTGGACCAAGAGGCAGTTGTTCAAACAGAACATGGGAGCACTGAATGTTTTAAAATTAAGAAAGGTGTGTGACAAGGTTGTATTCTTTCACCATACTTATTCAACTTGTATGCTGAGCAAATAATACGAGAAGCTGGATTTTATGAAGAAAAACGTGGCATCAGGATTGGAGGAAGACTCATTAACAACCTGCGATGTGCAGATGATACCACCTTGCTTGCTGAAAGTGAAGAGGACTTGAAACATTTACTGATGAAGATCAAAGAGCACAGCATTCAGTATGGATTGCATCTCAATGTCAAGAAAACAAAAATCCTTACCACTGGACCAATAAACAACATCCTTATCTATGGAAAAATGATTGAAGTCGTCAAGAAATTCATTCTTCTTGGATCAACTATCAACACTTGTGGAAGCAGCAGTCAAGAGATCAAACGACATATTGCAGTGGGCAAATCTGCTGCACAAGACCATTTTGAAGTGTTGAAGAGCAAAGATGTCAGCTTGAGGACTAATGTGCGCCTGACCCAAGCCATGGCGTTTTCAATACCTCATATGCATGCGAAAGCTGGACAGTGAGTAAGGAAGACACTAGAAGAATTGATGCCTTTGAGTTATGGTGTTGGAGAAGAATATTGAAAGTGCCATGGGCTGTCAAAAGAACCAATAGATCCATTTTGGAAGAAGTGCAGCCAGCGTGCTCCTTAGAAGCCAAGATGGCCAAACTTCATCTCTCATACTTCAGACATATTGACAGGAGGGACCAGTCATTGGAGAAAGATAACATGTTTGGTAAGGTGGAGGGTAAGAAAAACAGGAAGACCTCCAACGAGATGGATTGGCCAAGTGGCAGCATCAATGGATTCAAGCGTGACAACATTAGTGAGGTTGGCCCAGGATCAGGCAGTGTTTCATTCTGCGGTATATAAGGTCGCTATGGGTCAATACCAACTCAATGGCACATAACAACAACAACATCAGTAGCTTCTCCCACATTCTCTAATTCAGATCCCTCAGAAAAAAGAGTTGTTTGGTGGGAGTTACAAAGACTAAGGCTAGAAGAGACATTAATAAATAATTCAATAAATACACCACAAACCCATAATTCTAAGTATTGTCTGTGAGTTCTTTGTGGTTACTGCAATAGATTATCGAGCCCAGCAAGGAAGTAGAGTTTCATGGAAGGGGTGGTTGGTGTCAGAAAAGGGTAAAGAACATTGGAAGATGGAAGTATGTCTGACCTCTTCCTCATAGGAGTCTGCCTTGGGTTAAGTCTGCCTTGGGAAGATTGAGTCTCCTTTCCCCTTGTGAAGCCAGAGGAGGTAAGATATGGCCTCCGTATCATTTTTGCACAAAGCTAGCAGACTACTCAAAGGCTTTCAATTGTGTGGACCATGACAAGCTATGGACAACATTGCGAAGTATGAGTATGCCAGAACACTTCTGAGAAATCGGTACCTAGACCAAGAAGCAGTTGTTCAAACAGAGCATGGGAACACTGAATGTTTTAATATTGGGAAAGGTGTGCGACAAGGTTGTGTTCTTTCACTATACTTATTCAACATGTATGCTGAGCAAATAATACAAGAAGCTGGGTTCTATGAAGAAAAACATGGCATCAGGATTGGAGGAAGACTCATTAACAACCTGCAATATGCAGATGATACAACCTTGCTTGCTGAAAGTGAAGAGGACTTGAAACATTTACTGATGAAGATCAAAGAACACAGCCTTTGGCATGGGTTGCATCTCAATGTCAGAAAACAAAAATCCTCACCACTGGACCAATAAACAACATTCTTATCAACGGAGAAAAGATTGAAGTTGTCAAGGACTTCATTCTTCTTGGATCAACTGCCAACACTCATGGAAGCAGCAGTGAAGAGATCAGACAACGTATTGCACTGGGCAAATCTGCTGCACAGGAACTTTTTAAAGTGTTGAAGAGTAGAGATGTCAGCTTAAGGACTAAGGTGCGCCTGACCCAAGCCATGGTATTTTCAAAAACCTCATATGGATGTGAAAGCTGGACAGTGAATAAGGAAGATCGTAGAAGAATTGATGCCTTTGAGTCGTGGTGTTGGAGGAGAATACTAAAAGTGCCACGGACTGCCAAAAGAACAAATAGATCTGTTTTGGAAGAAGTGTAGCCAGAGTGCTCTTTGGAGGCCAAGATGGCTAAGCTTCATCTCTCATACTTTGGACATATTGTCAGGAGGGAACAGTCGCTGGAGAATGATGTCATGCTGGGTAAGATGTAGGGTCAGAGAAAAAGAGGAAGACCCCCAACAAGATGGATCAGCCAGATGGCATCATTAATGTGTGACAGCAATAGTGAGGTTGGCCCAGGAGCGGACATTGTTTCATTCTGCTGTGCATGGGGTCGCTATGAGTCGGTTCTGACTCGATGGCACCTGGCAACAACAACAACAATCAGAGGCATCGGATCAGGAAGGTAGCCAGAACCAGTTTCTGTATGACCTTGTGGACCATCATGAGTTTGACTTTTACTGAGTGACATGCGTGTTGCTATGATGCTGAACAGATTCCATGGGTCTACTCAAGATGGAGTAGGAAGAAAGGCCTTGTGATCTACTCCCAAAAATCTGCCAGTGAAAACCCATGGATCATAATGGTCCAATCCCTAACTGATCACAGGATTATCCAGGACTGGTCAGTGCTAAGCTTTGTTGAGTGTAGGGGAATCCAATTGACGACAGCTAAAAGCAACAAGCATATCACTTAGAAAGGTTTCATGCTCTCAAGGACATCTGGGAGTGGAAGTCTAATGTCACCCCACATAGCAGCTCTTTCAGCTCTATGAAAATGGTCATGTGGGAACTTTCTAACTCAGCTAATCCTCTTTAAACTAAATTTTAAAGTTATTAAAAGTTATCATAATATATAGTTATTGTAAAAATTGTCTCCCCCTGGGCCCTGCCTCTTGGCATATCTGAGAAAAAGGGTCCTGAGTTCAAGTATGTTTGGGAGATGCTGTACTTTGACCCCCACTCCAGGAGAGGTACAAGAATTGCTTTTAAGATCACATTTTTTCAAATTTGTTAGACCACTCAACACTTTTTTTGCAGATTTGCTTACTAATGCACTTCAGTTTCAGTTTAAGCAGTAGTTCCACTAAGAACATGCTTATGAAATCACTGTTATGTTTTAGTCAGAGCATTTAATTCAATCTCAGTAAGGGAGTAGAGGGTAGCATAACTTGCTTTTTGGAAGTAAACTATTCTATTTGGAAGTAAACTATTCTATTTGGAAGTATACTATTCTATTTGGGAGTATACTATTCTATTTGGGAGTATACTATTCTATTTGGGAGTATACTATTCTATTTGGGAGTATACTATTCTATTTGGGAGTAAACTATTCTATTTGGGAGTAGGGAGTAAACTATTCTACTTGGGAGTATACTATTCTATTTGGGAGTATACTATTCTATTTGGGATTATACTATTCTATTTGGGAGTAAACTATTCTATTTGGGGGTAAACTATTCTATTTGGGAGTATACTAGTCTATTTAGGAGTATACTATTCCAATTGGGAGTCGACTATTCTATTTGGGAGTAGACTATTCTATTTGGGAGTAGACTCTTCTGTATCTAAAACAGTAACTTTGTTTTCCACTCCCCAGTGCTTAACACAGTGCAAAGGACCTATCCTGATTCAGCACATTTTTAATAAATAAAATAATCAAAGCAAAACTCATTTTCTTGCATGAAAGTAGGCCTTACACTACACAAAAGGACACAAAGAGTTCCTAAATGGGCTTTGTGTGATGGGAACATACATGTAAATAATTTGTTATGGTTGATTTGATAAATAACAAAAAAAGGAAAAGCAATTCTAAAAGGAATTTATATACAAAAATATTTTCAACTGAGTCTCCTCCTCCATTATACTTTCTCAGCATTTGGAAAATATCACATTTCCAATTTCTAAATACATCGAAATTACTTGCCTTAAGAGGCAAAAGCTAATGTTGTTCTCCATTAAAATCGTAAGGTAGAATTTGAATCATGAACAAGACCATCTACAGGGACTTAGCCTTAGTGTTCCAAGTTTATATATATATAGTCAGTATTCAAGTTGGTGGTAACATAGAAAAACACATCCTAGGGGCTCCAATTGTTCTAAACCACAACTGATTGCTTGTCAGCACGTCTCAAGCCTCTACAGTGTCAGGAGGAATGCATTTGATTCTGTAAAACTACCAGGAAAACAGAAAGGGAGGAGTGCATGGGGAGGAGAAATGCCCCTTCTAAACTAAAAAAACGGAAACATGGATGCTGATGCTAATAAAGTTTCCTCAAGAAGAAAGCCCTCGCAAAGCATGCATAACTTTGAAGTGACCCACAAACATTGCCCTGCAAAGAACACTCTCCTCCTCAGCCAGATTGTATTTCCCATCACAGGAAATAAAAGCTCTTTGGGTTCTGCTCAAGTGAATGATTTGCCATAGTCACAAGACCAAGTGGCTAAATATTCCTAGCGAACTCATATATTTATTGAATCCTGCTTTTAGAGCTGTTTTTCAATCCTAGGCCTGGGAAGGATGGGAGAAATATAACCTGGGAGCAAAAGTTTGGTTTTCTTGTGCTCAGAAATGAATTGCTCTATTAACAAAATGTCCTTTGTTACAGCCTTGGGAAGAAAGGAATGCCAAAGCAATTCTGAAACACTGTCCCAAGTACCCTGGTGGTTTCTCATTGAATCTCAGAGATTGCTCTCTCCCCAGTTCTTATTTAACCTTCTATTCCGTTCTTTTCAAATCTCTTTCTCTGATACTACTACTAAGTAAGTCACGTTATCTTAAGTCTTAAATTCAGATTTACCATTCTTTATGATCCTTATACGTTATATAAGACTGTATTTGTTATTGTTGTTAAGTGCTGTTGCGTTGGGTCTGACTCAAAGCAACCCTGTATAGGGTTTCCTAGGAGCAATGGATGAGCTTGAATGCTGATCTTGTGGTTAAAACTGACCTTGCAGTCCAGGACTACTGATAGGACCACACCAGGACTCCAAGACTTTATTTCGGTAAGTGTTTATATGGATACTAATACACCTTTATTATTATTATAATATCAACATTTACATAAAATCATTCAAACAATTGTGATTTGTTCTACCTTTGAGTTTATAAATGATATCTAATATCACTGTAATATGTATGTAAGACAAACATCAAATAGGAAAAAGATATAAAGGAAATGCAATAACAAAGACATTAAGAGTGTGACAGATCTAAAAAGGAAACTTAACTTCTTGAAGTCTCAGTTTCCTCATCTGTAAAATGGAGATGATAATAATACCAACAACACAAAGGTTGTAAGGATTAAAAGAGATGCATTTTAAAATCGTAGCCTAATAAAGACTAAATACTACTATTGAGGTTGCTATTTTTGTTTTTATAAAGCATTTTCTTTTTAGTGAAGATTGTAATGCAATAAAAAGTTTGTTGTTGCTAGCAGATGCACTTGAGTTGGTTCCAACTCAAGTTAGTACAGCAGAATGACACATTGCTGAGACTTCCGCCATCCTCACAACTGTTGCTGTACTCAAGCGCACTGTTGTGGCCAATGTGTTAATCCAACTCCCTGAAGGTCTTCCTGTTTTTTTACTGACCCTCTTCTTAACTGAGCATGATGTTCCTCTCCATGGACTGGTCCCTTCTGATAGAATGTCCGAAGTATGTGAGAAGATGTCTCCTCATCTTTGTTTTAAAGGAATATCCTAGCATTGCTAAAGACAGATTTGTTCATTCTTCTGGCAGTCCATGGTATATTCAATATTCTTCACCAACACCAAAATTCAAAGGCATTCTGGAATTCCTATTCTTCACAAATGTTCTCCAAATAGAAAGTTTACCAGCGCTAACTATAGAAAAGCAAAGGAACACAGCTAGTATAACTCAAAACTGTTGTTGTTGTTGTCAGGTGTGTTTCAACTCACAGCAACTCTGTGTATGGTTTCTGATGAGTGACTGGTGGGTTTGAACCACCAACCTTACAGTTAGAAGTCCAGTGCGTATCCTATATCGCTGCACTGGGACTCCAAATCAGAACTAGGAACAAGCTTTTTCATCTAAGTCTTGAGGTTATTCCCCTCATCTTTCTCCTTCAAAACTGCTGTTGCGTTTGAGCTACCAATATTTCTGTTAGCAGTCTAGTGCTTATTCTACAGCAGTATCAGGACTCCTTTGGTGGTGGTGTTGTTAGGTGTCACTGAGTAGCTTTCAATTCATAGGAACACTATGCACAACCCAAAGAAGCCCTGCCCAAACCTGTACCATCCTCATAATTGTTACATTTGAGCCCATTGATGCTGCCACAAGGTCAAAACATTTCGCTGGGGAATCTTCCTCTTTTTCACTGACCCTCCACTTTACCAAGCATGATGTCCTTCTCCAGAGACTGGTCCCACACTGATGTTAAGTCCAAAGTAGAAAACAGAAAATCTTGCTATCCTTGCTTCTGAGGAGAATTTTGGCTATAATTCATTCAAGAAAATTGTCTTGCTCTTCTGGCAGACCATAGTACTTTCAATATTCTTTGCCATCACCATAATTTGAATGCATCAATTCTTCTGTGGTCTTCTTATTTATTGTCTAATTTTTATATTCATATAAGGCAACTGAAAATACCATGGCTTGTGGTATTGTCACAATATTTCACAGTAAAAATTCAGGCACACTTTAATCCTGAAACTGACAATTTTGTTCTTGAACACTTTAAATAAGTCTTGTGCAGCAGATTTGTCTAATGCAATGTTGTTGTTGTTGTTGTTAAGATGGCATCGTTCGATTTCTTGACTGCTGTTTTCATGAATGTTGATTGTGAATCCAAGCAAAAGTAAGTCTTTGAAAACTTCAGTCATTACTTCATTTATCATGATGTTCTTTATTGGTTCAGTTGTGAGGATAGTCATTTTATTTTCAATGAGGTGCACTCCACATTGAAAGCTATAGTCTTTGACCTTCATCAGTAATTTAAGTCCTCTTGCTTTCAGCAAGTGAGGTTATATCATCTGCATTTCCAACCCTGTTGGTGTTCTTCTTCATATAATACAGCTTCTTAGATTATTTGCTCAACATACAGATTGAATAAGTATGATGAAAGGATTCTACCCTGGCACACACATTTCCTGATTTTAAACCAATCAGCATCCCTTGTTTTTTCTAATGACTGCCTCTTGGTCTATGTGCAGGTTCTTTATGAGCACAACCAAGTGTTTTAGAATGCCCATTATTCGCAATGTTGTCCATAGTAATGCCTTTACATATTCAATAAAACATCTTTCTGGTATTCTCTGCTTTTATCCAAGATCCATCTGATGCCAGCAATGATATTTTTAGTTCCACATCT
>NW_006408531.1:19684239-19685362 GCF_000296735.1 Chrysochloris asiatica
TCATCAGCCATTCCTTGCAAACCCTACACAAGGTCACTATGAGTTGAAATCAACTCGACGGCACTTAACAACAACAAAAACATGATATGACTTTGAGAGCCCTGATGGCACGGTGTGTTGTACACGGGGGGCTGTTAACCACAAAACCGGCAGTTCAAATCCTCAGCCACTCTGTAGGAAATGATAGGGCTGTCTGCTTTACCTGATAGGGTCTCCATGAGCTGGAATTGACTCAATGGCAGTAGGCTTGGGATGTATAACATACAACGTAGTTTCTATTGCCTACAGACAAAAGTTATCTCAAATATGTTTAGATCAAGTATATATATTGATTATGATAATGTATGTTGCATTGTTAAGTGCTGCCAAGTTGATTCCTACTTACAGCAACCCTGTATAGGGTCTCTGAGGCTGGAGATCCTTCTTTTGCACAGTGGCTGGTGACCTCAAACTTGATCTTGCGGTTCTCAGTCCAGGGCTTACTGTATAAAGCCACCATGCTCCCTAATGCCCTGTGCTTAAGAATTTATAAGCACTGTACCCAACACAAATATTAGGTATTCTTGAATATCCTTACTTACATCCCATTTGAAAGTAATGTTTTAGAAAGGACAATAAACTGATGAATGGTTGAATAAAGTGTGAAATGAGCAGTACTGTATAGATCAGAGGGCAGGAGTTCTGAAAGATAATAAAATAAAGGAACAATGAGGAACACAAATACAAAGAAGAATTACTTCTGCTGCAAAAGACCTCTTTAAAGTATTCAAGAGGAAAAATACGAGTCTGAAGTTTAAAGTGCTCCTAACCCAATCCATGATATTTTTAGGAGCCTCATATGCATGTGAAAGTTGGAAAGTGAATAAAGAAGGCCATAGAGGAACTGATGCATTTGAGTTACGGTGTTGGAGAAGAATTTTGAAAGCACGACAAACGACCAGAAAAACAAACAACTCTGTCTTGGAACAAGCACAGCCCAAATGCTCCTTAGAAGCCAGGATGGTGAGAATTCGTTTCTCATACTTCAGACTTGTTATTGTTGTTGTTAAGTGCCATAGAGTTGATTCCAACCCATAGCAAACTAGTATAGGGTTTCCAAGGATCAGTTGGTGAGCTTGAACCA
>NW_006408531.1:19685722-19687943 GCF_000296735.1 Chrysochloris asiatica
TAGCTATGCACTGGAGCTGACTCGATGACACTAACAACAATCTAAAAATAACCATGAGAAAAATGCCATCTAACCCAGAACTTGTTATTGTTAAGGACTGTCAAGTTGGTCCCGACTCATAGCGACCCTGCACAGGGTTTCCGAGGAACAACTTGTAGGTTTGAACTGCTAACCTTGCGATTCCACTTCCAGATAAGCATTTCAATGCTTAACCCACAGAGCCATATCAGAACTTCAAACTACAGAGGATGGTAAAAATCAGAGGGACTCTGAATAAGGAATCAGAGTACTCATATAAGAGAACTTCAAGTGTCACCTTGAATTTGAGATTTCTGCTTGCTCTTTATAATCCATGTCCATCTGTCTTTAGTAAAATTGTGTGGTTCAAAGCATCCTAAATCAACAGTCACATAAGACCTTGACTACAACGAAACTTTTGAGAAAGTTTTTGGATAATTTTTTACAAGAAGTGAAGACTACAAACCATGTTTTATCCTCTTCTAAGATCCGTAGGATAAGAACTCAACTGCAAGGTTGTTTTGAACCACAAGGTCAGCAGTTCAAATTCACCAGTCGCTCCTCAGAAACCACAAATAAAGGGTTCCTATGATTTGGAACCAATTCAATGACACTTAACAACAACAACAAAGACCTATTGGCAGTCTATTGTGGCATTGTAGAATAAGCACTGGACTGCTAACTGGAAGGTCAAAGGTTCAAGCCCACTATCTGCTCCTTGGAAGCCCTGTACAGAGTCCCTGTGTGTTGAAAACAACTCCACGGCACTTGAGAAGTCCTATTAGGAGAGAGATGAGACTTTCTGCTCCTATAAAGATTCACAGCCTTGGAAACACTACACAGGGCCACTGTGAGTCAGAACCAACTTGAAGGCACACACCAACAAGACCTAGTGTGGAGTTCTGGTGTGGTGCTGTAGGATAAGCACTGGACTGCTAATAAAAACGTGGGTGATTCAAACCCACCAGCTAATCCTGCAAACCTCTCTACACAGGGTCACTGTGAGTCAGAACTGACTCCACAGCACCAGCAACAGCAAAGACCGACGGTATTACCTAACACATAGTGTTATGGTGCTGCTCTGGTACCATAGTGTTTACAAGTCAGTTTGCTAATCTCATGGTCAGCAGTTCAAAACTACCTGAGGTTCCGTGGGGGAAAAATGAGGTTGTCAGCTTCCATAAAGATTTACAGCCTTGGAAACCCTATACAGAGTCGCTATGAGTTGGAACCAGCTCCATAGCACATAACCACCATCACCAACATAGAATGTTGTTAACTGCCATTGAGTCGGTTCCAACTCATAGCTACCCTGTATAGGGTTTCTGAGGAGCTATTGATGGGTTTGAAACACTGATATTGTGGTTAGCAGTCCAGTGCTACTAACATATAGTTGTTAAGGGCCATAAATTTGGTTCTGACTCATGGCAACACTGTAGCAGGTTTCAGAGACGTGACTGGTGAGTTTGAACCACCAATCTTGTGGCTAGCAATCCAGTGTTTATTCTAAAGTGCCAAACCAAGACTCCAATATAAAGAAGGCACTTAAAAAAATTGAAAGAATGAAAAACGTGACTACATTAAATGATGGAAATATATTATCCATCAGCATATCATTGTCATCTGTATTAACAGCTCTCTGAAGCCTGAGACCATGTAATATTCTTTATCTTTGCATCCCAAAGCTGAGCAACAGACTTACTCAGTAAATATTTGTAACTGAACTGACCTTGGAGGAAGATATCCAATGACTTTTGTTTTTATCAGTGATTTGAACAAAACATAAGAGGTTTAAGGTAATCAGGATTGTGGATGATATAAATCAAAGGGATAGTTATTACAGAAGATAATTGTTGTTAGGTCCCATCAAGTCAGTTCCAACCCATAGTGACCCTATGTACAACAGAACAAAACCCCACTCGGTTCAGGACCATCCTCATAATTGCTGCTACACTTGAGTCCATTTCTGCTGCCACTATGCTAATCTGTTTCACTGGGAGTCTCCCTCTTTTTCTCTGACCCTCCACATTACCAAGTATGATATCCAGGGGCTGGTTCTTCCTAATAATATGTCCAAGGTATGAGAGATGAAGTCTGGCCATCTTGGCTTCTAAGGAGCATTCTGGTTGTACTTCTTCCAACACAGACTTGTTTGTTCTCTAGCCATCCATGGTACCTTTAATATTCTTCTCCAACACCATAT
>NW_006408531.1:19688718-19706976 GCF_000296735.1 Chrysochloris asiatica
CTTAGCCACTGAAAACCTTATGAATAACTATGAAACACTGTCAAAAAGTACTAGAATACTGAATATTGAACCTGATCTCTCTCTTTCATTATAAAAAATAAAATGCTGTAAATACTTGATTATTTATTTATAATCATCTTAAATGCAACTATAAATGGGAATTATAGCAGCAATTTTAATTAAACATCTTATTACATCAGCGCCATAAGAAACAAAGCAATACAATGGTAAATTTAGGGAAAATTATGTTTCTTGCCTTCAATAAAGATTATCCCCCCCCCCCTTGGATACAATTAATACACTGAAAATTCAAAACTTGCTCTAAATAAATATGTAATGCATTTAAGTAAAGTTGATTTAAAATTTCAGATGCATTTAAACAAAGATTGAGAAAAAGTTTGAACAATTGAGCAGAGAAGTACATAAAGGAGGAGTTTCACAGCAAAGCACAAAAAGTACTTTTGCAAAAAATAAAATGAGTTGAGTGATTTATATAATTTTTTTAAATTTCTTGGTCTCTAGAATTGTTCGAAAAAAAAATCACAACAGTAACAGATTTTGAAATAGGGCCTGAGTTGCTTTTTTTTGCCAAATTAGGATATGGAGTTCATCTGGCACACTCTGGGCTTGGGGTGGGCCATGATCACCAAGAGACCCAGCCTCACATTTGGCAGCAGCTCTGCTTTCTAAGCAAGAAGATCACAGGAGACTTCTAAGCCTGAGGGAGAGCAGAGACCCGGATGTGTGAGGCCTAGTTCCTGGGTGGTGTTTCAACAAGGGATACCATATTCATTGCCCTCACAGGAGGCTCCAAGCTCCCTGGGATTTTTCCTTCTTTCTTCATTCTCATTCTTTCTTTCGCTCTTTCTTGAGTCCTTTCTTCTTCCTTTTTATGTGTCATTTCCCACAAAATATGAAAGATCTTTTCAGAATTAAATTTCTATATTAGAAATAGACATTTCTAACATAAGCAGAAAGGCACAGGTCCAATTCCTGACTGTATAATTTTATCCTCTGTTTTCAGCAAGATATTTCTTCATTGAACTCACTATTTCTACTCTGTTGTCATTTCAACATGACAACACCTTGAGGTGCGAATAAAAAGTCTGCAAGAAGGAAAATAAAATCAAATTGTTTTAAGGAGAAAGTAACTATGAGAAGTTTGGAAGCATAGTCCATGGACTAGCCTTTTGCCAGGTCATTTGCCAAAATGTTGACATAAGAGTTCTCTGAAAATGTCTTTGGTTTCCAAAAATTTCAATGAGGAAATTGCTAAAAGAATAAACAATCAGTTCAATTGCACACAGTCAAGAATTAGTTCTATATCCAAAGTGCATATTCTCTGTTTATAGCTGAGAAGAATTTAAATTACTTTCCTAGTATTCCTTTTTTTTTTTTTTCAAGTATAAACTAACTCAAAAAATTAAGTAAAAATTGATGATCCAGCAATGTTTCTCTGGCTGCCATACAGTATGGGCAATGAGTTCTAGACTCCAATTTATTGGTTTGTCAAAAAGTTTGGTTATTTTCATCAATTTAAGCTTTACATTTAACATTCCTCTGCTTAATTGAAACCATGCGGACACATTTGGTTAGCATCCACACATTTCTACAAAAGTAAAAAGGGCACTTTGTTTCAAATCCTGCAGTTTACCAGTAAATTCTGTTTCTCTAGCAAAAACAATTACACACACACTTCACACTTCATGGCAAGCCTTCCATAATCCCTATTATCAATGGGTGCAACTCAGTTGAACAAACATCTAATTAGTGAATAAAAGAAAGAGTTTTATCCACAACTTTATTTTAATAATTGAATAAATGGTTTTCTGGGAACTAATTTGGGGTTTTCAAACAGCCCTTGGAAAATTGTGAGCATTTTAGAAGTTGCTTCACCCCCTTCTCTATCTCTTGCCTGCTTGAGATTCCATACCCAAGGGCTGGCAAAGTGAGAAATCTGAGGGGTAAGCTGGAAAGTGCTACAACTGATGACCACCCATGTGTCTTCTTTTTCAGTCCCATTGTAGAAAACGACTCTGGATGGTTTGATGAAGTGAATTTAGTGAAAAACAGGTTTCTAGGATTTGTACTTTTGCTCCTTTAACAAATAAGTCAAAAAGGCAGGGAAGCATATAATAATCAAATGCAATATTTTGAGGTTGACTAACCAATGCAGGGATAATTATATCTAATCTTCTTTCCCTTTCCAAAAATATGCAAAGAATAAAGAGAAATAGAAGAGGAAGTTCTGATCAAAACAATGAATACATATGGTCCCTAATTGACAGTGAGGACTCCTAGTGTAGAACGGTAGGATCAGCACTGAACTGTGAACCACAAGGTCAGTGGTTCAAACCTACCAGCTGCTCATTGGAAACCCTGTACAGGGTCGCTATGGGTTGGACTCATCTTGACAGCACTTAACAACAATAACAATTGGCAACATTGCTATAGGATAAACACTGGGTTGTGTACCACAAGATCAGCAGTTCAAGCCCACCAGCCACTCCATGGGAGACAGATGCGGTTGTCTGCCCTGGGAAGATTTTTACAACCTCGGAAACCCTATACAGGGTCACTATGAGGTGGAAGCAACTCTAAGGTGCTTACTAACACCAACTGACAATGACAACATTGCTCATCACAGCTCATTCCATATTATCTGTACACATTAGAACTGTCTTCTGATATTTATGAAAAGTCCACTCTTGGAAACAGAACCCTCATTCTTTAGGCAGATATTTACTTAGTATTTACTAAGACAGATAAGGAAGGTTCACTTCTGATAACTGGCCAGATTACAACAGAGCATTATCCAAGAGGAGCCCCCAAAGTTGAAGGAATTTAAAATACACAGTGGCCAAAATGGAGCTGAGCATTCTAACTATTGTGAAGATGGGACCAGATTGGGCAATGTTTCATTCTGTTGTACATAGGGTCATCATGAGTTGTTACTAACTGTATGGCAACTAAGAGAAACAATCTTATACTAATCCTCTAAACACTACAACTACACAGTGTTGTCATTTTTGTAGCTAAAGAGAAATTAACAAGACAGGTTTATTCTCAGAAAATATATGTTGTGAATCCTAACCTTTATGCCTATGGTTTAATC
This sequence comes from Chrysochloris asiatica, assembly GCF_000296735.1. Taxonomy (NCBI): domain Eukaryota; kingdom Metazoa; phylum Chordata; class Mammalia; order Afrosoricida; family Chrysochloridae; genus Chrysochloris; species Chrysochloris asiatica. Next base: position 19,691,834 of record NW_006408531.1, read on the forward strand.
CTTTTGGGGAACAAGTTACGTTTGTTAAATTAATTAGACAGGATTTGTGTAAAGTATATCTTGAGTGAATCTCTTTTGTGATATATAAAAGGACTAAAGGAAAGTTAGTAAACCAAGAAGGGGAAGAGAGACACCTAGCCACATGAAGTTTGCTCAGGAGCAGAAACTCAGAAGAAACAAAGACTTTCCACAAAAACCAACAGAGAGATAAAACCTTCCTTTACAACTGGCACCCTGAATTTGGACTTTGCGTAGTGGTTACGAATCGGACTGTGAACCGCAAGGTCAGCAGTTCGAAACTACCAGCTGTTCCGCAGAAGAAAGATGAGGCTTTCTGCTCCCGTAATAATTTACAGCCTCGGAAACCCTGTACAGGGTCGCTATGAGTCGGAACCGACTCCACGGCACATAACAACAACAACATACTGTGAGAAAATAAATTTCTGTTTACTAAAATCATCCACTTGTGTGTTATTTCTACTATAGTAATGGTAGTTATGTGTCGTGGAGTCAGTTCCAACTCAAAGCAACCCTGAATAGAGTTTCTGAGACTGTGAATCTTAACAGGAGCAGAAAGTCTCATCTTTCTCCGGCAGAACAGCTGATAACTTTGAACTGCTGATCTTGAAGCTAGCAGCCCACTCATAACCACCATGCTATCAGAGCTCCTTAGAAGACTATTTTTACTATAGCAGCACTAGATAACTAAGACACCTTGCTTTCTTATATCTTAATATCAGTCACTCCAAATCATTCTCCCTCTTCCTTGGGGGCTGGCATGATCAGGGACTAGACATCAGAGCATGATCACTATACCTGTAATGCCAGAGAGTGGCATGAAAGAAGACCTGAGTGACTGATTAAATGAAGACATGCAGGTTAAGTTGTGAGGCAGAGTCAAGAAAAGCACCAAGGGCAAGACTTTACACTACAGCTCATGGCTGCTTTCCTGCCTCCAGCTTGCTTATCCTTCTCTTCCCTTTGTACAAAACTAGAGACATCTTCTAGTATATAGTATCCTGTCATTCTGTCCTTAAAACACTTTAAGTGACTTCCCACTCATTTTTCTTAAGATAAAGTAAAAAACCATGATTTACAATCCCTTCCTGAGCAGAGCCTTCTCTACCTCTGACTGCCTTCCAGCCTTGTACTCAGATTGAACTTCTCATCCTTCACTTCTGTGCCTTTGCCAGGCTGTTTCCTCTGCATACAGAAATCTGCTCCAGACCTATTCTGTTTTCCAGCCTCTCACCTAAATCTGCCTAACTCCTATTCAAATCTCAGGTCTGGGTTTAAATGGCTCTTCTTCCAGAAGGCCTTCCCTGCCTCTAAATGTTAATGTCTCGAAGACTGAGTTTGTGGTGCTTCTTTAAAATATTTCTAGATCCATTCCTTATTAACAGAATCATAATCTGTGGGATTTGTTGCTGTTATTAAGTGCCATTGATTCAGTTCTGAGGTGAATTTGAGCTGCTGGCCTTGTGGTTCAAATTTTCAGCATGCATTTCACTTATTCTCACTTATTTGTAAGTATCTCAGGACCAGAGGTATACACTCTGCTCTGGGAGGATATATATATATATATATATGGAGCTCTGGTAGCATAGTGGTTACGAATCGGGCTGCGAACCTTAAGGTCGGCGGTTCGAAACTACCAGCCGCTCCGCGGGAGAAAGATGAAGCTTTCTACTCCTGTAAGGATTTACACCCTCAGAAACCCTGTACAGGGTTGCTATGGGTCGGAACCGACTCGACGGCACTCAACAACAACAACAATATATATATATATATATATATTTTTTTTTTTTTCAATTTAAACAAATCATTTAGCATAGTCACCAAACACAATGGACATAGTGACCAATGAGAACAGATTCCATGACCATTCTGTCATGAATGATGCATACTAGCTGAATAATGAGCTAGCTACTCCTATGGGACATTTCATTGTATCCCATTCTTCTGACCTTTAGTATGCTGGATGATATTTATTGAGAATTCCTTTGTGCCAAGTATGGTTTTAAATAATATTCTGATATCACCTCACTTAAGTTTCAAAATAACCATAAAAAAATAAATAAATCTACGTTCTATTATTATTTTCACTTTGCAGGTGGAAAAATTGACATAGCAATGTCAGGTAACTTGCCCAACGTCCCACAGGCAGTAAGTAGCAGAGCTGCTTACTGTAGTAGCATCCACCACTGTCTGGCTCCAGGGCCCGATCCTACATTGCATCTATCTTGTCTGAAACCTTAATTTTAACTGCCAATTTGGTTATTTGAGTTTCCCACTATACAAATACCCATGGGTATATAAATCTGTCAATAAATGTTTGGAGAATGAATGAAATCACTCTAATACAGTTTAGGATTAAGAAAGGGTAGAAAGTTTACTGGTCGTTTGTGTTACCTTCAGGGTCTTGCTTCTAAAGAACTTCAAAACCAGGAAGTTTATGGCAATTGATATGTGATAACCATCTAACCTCACTGAAATCCATGTACCTGGAAGCTTCCAGCAAACAAATACCACCTTCAAGGTGTTCTGGTGACATAGTCATAAAGCATCCAGCTGGTAATGAATAGGTAGGTAGTTCAAATACTCCAGATGCTCTGCAGAAGAAAAATGTGGCAATCTACTTCCATCAAGATTATAGCCTTGGAAACCCTATGGGGCAATTCTGCCCTGTCCTACAGGGTTACAATCCATCTGTATTGACTCGACAGCAATGGATTTGGTTAGAAGTCACCCACAGAATTTACTCTTTCCTGCTTCAAGCAGTTTCATTCAAAGGGATGAAAATGAAACCAACATGCATCCATACTCTTGACAAACAAAGCCAGTCCACAGAGGTAAGAACCAACAGAGAGGTTTCAGGTTCTAATATTTCACTGAATTAATTTCTTAGAAAAATATCTTCAGAATGCCTGTTAGTGGAACCAATTAGAGACCACATCATCAGTTTTGAAATGGCATGGTTGTATCCTACAAGGAGATATCACATAAAATCAAGAGACAACACTCATCCTCTTTCTCCAAAAGCATAAAGTGGGCTCCTTGCCTCAGGCAGGAGCACAGGGTTGTCAGTTACACCAGCCATGGTCCTTTTTAAATGTGGCCCTGTCTTGAACATGTCATAACTTCTGCAACACACACATACTTCATTTTATTACCCCTTTACCTTCTCTAGACTTTGTCAGTCCCCACCTAATTTCTCTTCAATGTCTTCCTTAACTTCAGTTTTTCTACTTTCCAAGTTAAGTTGCCTTTCTAATCAATTAATAATCTTCCTAATATCCTCCTTTCATCAAGTTGTTATATTTTAAAAATCAATCCATTAATCAACAGTCCATCAGTTCCTTCAGCATAAAGCTCAGACTAACTTTCAAATCTTTACCTTCCATCAAGTACATCTATCAAAAACTACATCCTAAGACTCCCCAGCATGAGTCTCCCTGTTTTAGCCAAAATCCTCACCATTTCCCCTAACATGATTTCTCTGCCATCTGATATATGATTCTGTATTAGTACATTCCCATTATTCTCTCTGAATGTTTATGTCTTCTTTCTAAATGCCCAAATTCCAGCTACTGTGACACCTCTTCCATGCAGGGCCCCTGACTACTCAAATCCATGTAGGTCTCCCTCATCTCTGAACCCCCATAACACTAACCCCTGAGACCCAGTACCATCTGATATTGATTATAGCCTGCCTTGCTTTGCAATTGAGCAGCCCATGCTCAGTGCACAGCCCTCTGTCCGGTGTTGAGCAGGGACCATAATACTTGGTGGGCACAATTTAACTTGTGTCTAAAGCCATTCTCTTAGCAGATTTTTGCCACCTTAAAAAAGGTATTCAGATGACTAATTGTGAAATATTTACTTGCTGTATTTCACTTCATACAAAGCAGCATCTTGGCATCTAGTTAAAGCAAGAAATATTTCAGAAATCATAACCCAAAATAATGTCCTGGTGAGCCTCCCGGGTGCACAGTGAAATATAGAAGGAGAGGTACTCCTCGTGGAACAGAATCTGGGGTTTCTATAATCTTTGGAAGTTGTATGTCCTTTCCTTTCCATTACCATGGAAATACCTACATTGCTTCCCTAGCTGCAAATCTTTGGATCAATCCCTGTTCTCTTTTCTGCATCCTTTTCCTAAAGAAGTTATTAAAGAACCTAGCTCTGCCTTTGACATTCTCATTATATCTTACTGTAATCCTAGATAGCTCTCATCCTGGTCCTATCCTTGTTTTCCATGCTGAGACTGGACCTAAACTATATTTCTCTTGTTTCTTTTTCAAATTTGGTCTCTTAATATTGACCCTTTCTCAAAATAGAAAGAGAAACTAAGGAGAGAGTAGATTTGGGGGAGAAAACTTAAGGGACTCATTTTTCTTAAGTTTACTTTGACCAGAGAGTCTATTATCTTCCAGCAAACAAATACTGAAATCTCCCTAGTTCTCCACCAGTGTCACCTCCAACAGGTGCCACCTCCAATCACATCATTTGCTCCCAGAAAGTTTTGATACCTATGACAGCCAGAACTGTGGCCCAATTCATTTCAATTCACAGAGCACAGGTGATCTAAGGAGAAAACTTGAATGTTAGAAAGAATTTGAAATGAGTATATTAAACTGTTGTTGTTATTAGAAGTGCCATCGAGTCGGTTCCAACCCTTAGATCACCTGTATAGGGTTTTTGAGGAGCTACTTATGAGCTTCAAGCACTGACCTTGCAGTTCAAATGGCTCTACAGTCTGGTGCATTAACCCACAGCAGGTCAAAACAAATATAAAAATTATACAAGGATTTTTTTTTTTTTTTAAGAATTTGGGTTTGTTGTTTTCATAACTAGGAAGCAGGAAAAAATGTACCATTCTAACTGAATAGTCCTATTTAGTCAAAGATTCAGGCGGATTTGTAAAGACCACAATAACTGTCTGGGAAGGGCCACATGGATGGTTATAATACTTGTGTCAGATTGTGAATTATATATTTCCACTACAATTTCATTCACTGCTTTTAATAAATACCATTTTATTGGTAGATCAAAGGTTAACTGAAATTTAGCCTATATTTGAATTATCACTGACTTTCTGTCCAAGGTCTAAATTTTTAAAATCCACTTAACTACTCAGTCAAATGAGGAAATGTTAAAAACTAATTTGTAAGTAAGTCAGTAAGAATTCTAAATGAAAATTTACATACTGGTGATGACCTTTCTCTGTAATATTCTCCACCTCAAGATCTTCCCTCAGCTACACTGTGGTAAGTAATTATGTCTTTTCAAAAGTCAATTCTACCCAGCTACCATTAGAAGCCTCTCTGACCAGAGAAACAATAATAGAAGGTCACAGTTAGAATGGGAGAAAACTAGAACAAAACTCATATTCTTAAAAAAAAAGGAAGACAGACTTATTGGACTGATGGAGCCTTAATGAACCCCTAAGAGTATTGCCCTAAGAACATCATTTTAACCCCAAACTGAAGCCACTTCTGGAGATGGCCTTTCAGACAAATAATACATTGACCTATAAAACAAACAAAAGTACTCTTGAGAAATATCCCCCATTAAACAATCAACTATATAAGACCAAATGATCACCATTTATACATAAGCAAAGATGAGAAGGAAGGAGGGACAGAGAAACATTGTGGATGGAAACAGGGCAGACAGGGTAGAGATGGTGAAAGCGTTGGTACATGACAGGGATTAGAACCATTAGAACAATCTGTGTGTGAATTGTTGAAGGTGAATCTGATTTACTGTGTAAACTTTCACCTAAAACACAATAAAATATTTTCTTTTAAAAAAAGACAATTATATTTCATATATATTACTATTCCAAAGTAAATTACTATAATTGGAAACATACAAACATTCAAGGAGTGCCTATGAGACTCAAATTTCATCCAACTAGAGGGTTGTTGACATTGATAAATCATTCAACTTTTGCTCTTTTAGTTTTAAGGTCATTAGTCGAGTTCAGTGGAACTATAGTCTATATGTACAGTGGGGCACATTTGAGGACCTTTATAATTTGTCAATAATTATACCCCTTCAAAGAAATGTTTTACATTTATTAAGGACTTGACTCCCCCAATAGTCTTTCTGATTACATTACACATTATAAGAGTTAAATGAGAGCACTTTATCATTGTCAATAATTTTTCTCAAGAGAACAATCTTTATGGAAAATAATATTGCAAATTTACATTGGAAACTTGGTTCTGTTTTCAAGATAGCTGATGAGCTGAAATTTCTAAATTTTATCTTGTCCATTTGCAATTACACAGGGTCACTATGAGTCGGAACCGACTCCACAGCACATAACAACAACAACATTTGCAATCAAGGAAGTTTTTTATATTTTGTTTTGATTTCTTGTCAGTTTGAAAATTCTAAAGTATCTAAGGGTGGAGGATAGGATAGGGTGGGGGGAATAAACCCATTTAAAATCTAAAATAAAAAATATGCCATCTGCATTGCCAAATTCAGTGTAGATATTTTGACATCTATTGTTTTTGTTTTGTTTTTTCAAAGAATTTATCTTTTGCACTCTTACTTCTGGTTTTGGCCATTTCATTCTTTTTAATCAGGAATTTAGTAACAATATTTAAAAGAATCACTATAGTAACTTGAACTTTTCTATCAAGCTGTAACTCCCTTTGAGGAGTTCAGCATGGTTTTGTTGGCGTCCTGCCATCATTGATATATCATAGAGGTTACATCCATGAATGGGTTCTTGGAAATATAGTAACCAATCCATTTTTATGATATGACATAATCCCTCAGCAGCATGGTGCTAACACAGAAAAGGGAAATTTCCTCCATTGTTTTTGGCAATAGTATGACTTTCCTTTCTAGAAGGCCATGAAAGAAGACTCAGTAAGTTCAATAATTCTGATAGAAACAGAGTGCACAAAAGGAATGAGCATAGATTGGGGAAAAGTAAAATGGTAAGGAAGGAAACCGACATAGAGACAAAGACAGTCAGTCACCTGTATCAGTTTTACATGGTTTATGAACCAGGAAATTGGGGAAAGGGAGTGGGGGCTAGGAAGAGGGGTTGTTTTTAATATAGTGTTTTTTTCTCCACCCTCACCACCTTCAGTCCAGTGGTGTTGAAAGCACAGCTTTCACAAAGATAATCTGACCTAAAGTCAACAGTATAAATCATTCTCTTAACCTCATAAACTGAAGGTATGCAATGAAGATCTAAAATCAACATTACAATTCAATCTTTGAACCACATAACTTAAAAAGAACTGGGGAGGGACCCTCTACATCCTGACAGTCAACTGTAGAACACAAATACCAAGATACAGTACTCTCCCCAGTAAAGTCCAGGTTTGGGAGTACATATATCTCCTTTAAATTCCTCTGTCAGCTTGTTGTACTGTGGTAGTTTGCATGTTGTAATGCTGGAAACTACTATGCAGCCAGTATTTGAAATACTGAACTGGGGAGGGACCCTCTACATCCTGACAGTCAACTGTAGAACACAAATACAAAGATACAGTAGTCTCCCCAGTAAAGTCCAGGTTTGGGAGTACATATAGTGTAGTGGTTACGAATCGGGCTGCGAACCGTAAGGTCAGCAGTTCGAAACTACCAGCGGTTCCGCGGGAGAAAGATGAGGCGTTCTGCTCCCGTAAAGATTAACAGCCTCGGAAACCCTGTGCAGGGTCGCTATGAGTCGGAACCGACTCCACGGCACATAACAACAACATATCTCCTTTAAACTCCTCTGTCAGCTTGTTGTACTGTGGTAGTTTGCATGTTGTAATGCTGGAAACTACTATGCAGCCAGTATTTGAAATACCAGCAGGGTCACCTATGAAGCTCTGGTGTGGCACTGTAGGATAAACACTGGATTATTAACTGCAAGGCCAGCAGTTTAAATCCACCAGCAACTCCTCAGCAACCTTATACAACGTCACTATGAGTCTAAACCAATTAGACAGCACTTAACAACAACAACAGAGTCACCCATGGTGGACAGGTTTCAGCGAAACTTTCAGAGTAAGACAGACAAGGATGAAAGAAAGGTGATCTACTTCTGAAAGTTTAGCCACTGAAAACCTTATGGACAGTAGCATCACATTGTCAGATATAGAGCCAGAAGATGAAAACATTATGAACAACACCTAAATATTATCAGATATAGTGCAAGAAGATGAGCCATTCAAGTTGCAAGGCACTCAAAATGTGTTTGCAGAAGAGCTGCCTCCTCAAAGTAGAGGTGACCATGATGACACGAATGGAGTAAAGCTTTCAGGACCTTCATTTGTTGATGTGACACAACTCAAAATGAGGAGAAATATCTGTAAATGTCCATTAATAATCAGAACATGGAATGTACGAAGTATGAATCTAGGAAAATAGAAGTTGTCAAAAATGAAATTGATAGATATCCTAGGAGCTAAAATGGACTGATATTAGCCATTTTGAATCTGATAATGATATAATTTACTGTGCCAGGAACCAGAAATTCAAGAGGAATGGCATAGCATTCATCATCGAAAAGAACATTTTTATCTATTCAAGATCTATTTTGATTACTGTCTCTGATAGGATAATATCCATACACCTACACGGTAAACCAGTTAATACCACTATTATTCAAGTTTAAGCACCAACCACTAAAGCCAGTGATGAGGATATTGAAGAATTCTACCAACTTATTCAGTCTGAAATTGATCAAACAGCAACTGAGATGTATTGATAATTACTGGTGATTAGAATACGAAGGTTGGAAACAGAGAGGAAGGATCAGTAGTTGGAAAATATGGCCTTGGTGGTAGAAATCATGCTAGATATCATATTCTAGATGACCAACAACTCACTCATTGCAAATATCTTTTTTTAAACAACGTAAAAGACAACCATACACATGAACATCACCAGATGGAATACACAGGAAAAGCAGTGACACGCTCAATATCATCAACCAAAACAAGGGTAGGGACAGACTCTGGAACAGACCAGCAATTATTTATATTCAACTTCAGGCTGAAGCTGAAGAAAATTAAAGCAAGGCCGCAAGAGCCAAAATATGACCTTGAGCATATCCCACCTAATTTATAGACCATTTTAAGAACAGATTTGATTCATTGTCACTAGTGAACGAAATGAGAAGAACTGTGGTGTAACATCTAGAACATCATATTGGAAGAAAGCACAAAGTCATTAAAAAGACAGGAAAGTAAAAAATAAATAAATAAAAATAAAAAGGATGTCAGAAGAGATTCTGAAACTTGCTTTCCAGAATAGAGATGCTAAAACAAATGGAAGAAATGAGGAGGTAAAAGAAATGAACAGAAATTTTCAAAGGGTGTTTTGAAAAGACAAAGTCAAGTATTACAGTGAAATATGCAGACCTGGAGTTAGAAAACCAAAAGGAAGACCATTCTCTGCATTTCTCAAGCTAAAAGAATTGAAGATAAAACTCAAGCCTGGAAACAAAATACTACTCATTGAGTGCAAAATGATGTTCTCCTATGTAAACTGTCACTCAAGTCACAATAAAAACTTTTTTAAAAAAATCTTAGTATCTTACAAGAGACAAGGAGGGATCTTAATAACATAATCAAGAATTAATAAGCATAAATAAAACCAATTGGCATGAGATCCTTATATAGAAAAGCAACAACATTAGAGACAATGGCAGAGCCAGTGGCATGGAGAGACAGAGCACCTGTGGGCTCTAGGCTCATGGACTGAGTAAGGTTGTGTGCCTGTGGGCAGGAAGCTGCCTTGCCAAATGTACCCTTTGGACATTTAAATGAATATATATATATATATATATATATACATTTGCTGTTGTTGAGTGCCATCGAGTCAGTTCCGACCCATAGCAACCCTGTACAGGGTTTCCAAGCCTGTAAATGTTTATGGGAGCAGAAAGCCTCATCTTTCTCCTGTGGAGTGGCTGGTAGTTTCAAACTGCTGACCGTAAGGTTCACAGCCAGATTCATAACCACTACGCTATCAGAACTCCATATAGATAGATAGATAGATAGATAGATAGATAGATAGATAGATAGACAGATAGGTAGATAGATAGGTAGATAGATAGATAGATAGATGTTTTGTTTTGCATGAGTGCATCAAATATTTTTGCTTTCTTCATATGTGAAATATAAGATGTAAATGGGGAAACACAGGGAGGAAGTAGGATAACTGATGTTGCAGGGAGGGAACAGTAATCATTGAAGTGAAACAAAGTGCATGATTTGTTAAATGTAACTACTGATGATCTTGTCTGTAAACTTTCACTCAATTCACAATAAAAAGCTTTAAAAAAATACAAAAAACAAAAACTCAAACCTGAACTTGCAATCTTGAAGGATTCTATGGGGAAAATATCGAAGTATGCAGAAAGCATCAAAAAAAGATGGGAAGTATACACAGTGTCGTTGTACCAAAAAGTTGATGTTCAAGGATTTTGAGAGGTAACATATGATCAGGAACCAATGGTACTGAAGGAAGAAGTCCAAGGTGTGTTGAAGGAATTGGCAAAAAGCAAGGCTCCAAGAATTGGTAGAATACAAATTGAAATATTTCAACAAACTGATGTAGCACAGGAGACACTCACTCATCTATGCCAAGAAGTTTGGATGATAACTACCTGGCCAACTGACTGGAAGAGATCCATATTTGTGTTCATCCCAAAGAGAGGAGACTCAATGGGATGTGGGAATCACTGAACAATATCATTAATATCGCATGCAAATAAAATTTTGATGAGGACAATCAAGAATGACTGCACCAGTACATGCACAGGTAACTGCCAGAAACTCAAACCTGATCCAGACGAGGACAAGGAACTAGAGATATCATTGCTGATATCAGATGGATCTTGGCTGAGAGCAGAGTATACCAGAAAGACATTGACTTTTACTATTTTGACTATACAACGGTTTTTGATTGTGGATCATGACAAGCTATATATATCATTGAGAAGAATAAGTATTCCAGAACATCTTATTGTGCTCATGAGGTACCTGTACATAGACCAAAAAGCAGTCACTCAAACAGATTAAGGAGATATAGAATGGCTTAATATCAGGAAAAGTATCATAAGGGCTGTATTCTTTCATACACTTATTCAATCTGCATGCTGAGCCAATAATCTACGAAACTGGGTTACATGAAGAAGAATGTGGTGTCATGATATAACCTTGCTTGCTGAGAGTGAAGAGGGCTTAAAATACTTATTGATGCAGATCAAAGACCACAGCTTTCATTATGGATTGCACCTCAATGTAAAGAAAACAAAATCCTTACAACTGGACTAAAAAATAACACCAAGATAAATGGAAAAAAGATTGAAGTTCTCAAATGCTTCATTTTATATGAATCCACAATTAACAATCATGGAAGCAGCAGTCAAGAAAACAAAGGACACATTGCATTAGGCAAATCTGCTGCAGAAGACCTCTTTAAAGTGTACAAGAGTAAAGTTGTCAGGTTGAGGACTAAGATGTGCCTGATCTAAACCATGTTATTTTCATTTGCCTAATATGCATGTGAAAGTTGAACAGTGAGTAAGAAAGACCACAGAATAATTGATGCATTTGAGTTATGGTATTTGAGAACAGTATTAAAAGTACTATTGACTGCCAGAAAAACAAACAAATCTGTGTTGAAAGAAGTACAGCCGGAATCCAAAGCATAAGAGGTGAAGTCTCTTTGGACATATTATCAGGAAGGATCAGTCCCTGTCGAAGGACTTTATGCTTGGTAAAGTGGAGGACCAGCGAAAAAAGAGGAAGACTTCCAAAGAGATGGATTGTCACAGGGGCAGCAGAAATGGTAACAAAAATGTGAGGAGGGTGCAGGACTGGACAGTGTTTTGTTCTTTTAGGAACAGTGTCACTTTGAGTGGGAACTGACTGGTTGGCACCAACAATAACAACAATCCTTTAAATGTCAATATTATGATTATATTAGTAGTAGCATTTCCTATCAGGTAATGACTGTATTGCATGCATATATACACAAGAAAAAAAATATTCTATGGGACATTTTTCACTCTCACTAAAAAAGATGGTATCATGTGCGTATCACAGATTGTTAATGAGGCTTTCTCCAATCCTGATGCCACATTCTTCTTCATATAATCCGACTTCTCAAATATGAATTGATTAATAGTCTATAAATTAAAATCTGTTTTAAGATTTCTTTGACAAAGTCTCTTTATTCTCAGTTAGTGATTCCATTTCTTCATCTTCCATATTAATGACTAATGAGAACAGCCAAGAAAATCATTCATATTTAGGATATTCATAACAGCTCTCATATTTCTCCATCCCCTTACCTTGATTACTTTTCCTTCATAGCATTTATCGTTTCCTAACATTTTATTACAGATCCACAATCCCTTATCCAAATTCACTGGTACAACTTGTGTTTCAAAATTCAAATTTTAAAAAAATACATTTTTATAAATCTTTATGGTGCACTCCTATCAGGATCTGGAATGGGTCCATAATTAAATATTAAAATTTCCTTAATTTAGTGTATAAATATTGATACCAAGTGGAATAAGTCAAGACTATAAATAGCTTCACCTTTCTTCAGGTCAAGTGATGCTCCCAGATGAGTTCAGCTCAGGTCAGGTTTTGCTGCAAAGAGAGGTGGCAAATATCTTTCAGTTCTAAGAGCTTTGTGAACTTCCGCATCACAGATAAGAGCTACCAGATCTACAAATATTTACTCTTTGTCTATTTTATGTTCTTCCATGCAATTAGGATTTAAGAGCCATAAATAGCTGGATATTTTTAGCTATCCTTTCCTTCATTTTGTCTCCAAAGTCTAGATTAATGTCACAAAGTCAACACTCAATAAATAACCATTGAGTGAATGAACTGAGATGATCTGGTATGAAAGTCCACCAAAGAGGGGAGCTGCAACAATGGGCTCAAACATAGCACCAGTTGTGAGGATAGCACAGGACTGGGCAGAGTTCCATGATATTGTACAGAAGGTAGCTATGAGTTGTAACTGACTAGAGGACACATAACAATAGCAACATATTTTATGCCTGATCCTCTCTCTTTAAAACTTGAAATAGTATTACAATGAATGGAATACAAGCTGTGGATTAATGCAGAAACAGAAAAGCAAATCAAACCAAATATATCCATGGATAGAAAAGACTTTACGTAAAAGCAATGAGACAAAAAAAGATGTCAATAAGGGAAACCATGGGATAGAAGAGGAGAAGTCATTAGAAATAACATACAATGAAAGGGAGAAACCTCAGTCACAGAATGATAAAGTCTAAGATCCATTCACTAGATGCTGGTACCAAAAGCCCAGAGGCTGTTGCAAAAACTGAGACAGTTCCTGTTTTCTCTGTTTCTATTTTACTTCCTTACAAGTCTTTCATCAACCAAACGGTTTTTGTATGATTTTATTCTTTGCTACTTGAAACAACTAACATCTTTCACAAATCATTTATGTTGGACTACACATCTTCAAATACTAAATGCTGGGGTTGGAGAAATGATACCTAAATTTTCTTCCAACTGAAATAATTGTGTATGTCAGTCATTCTAAAACTTTAGTATACATCCAAATCACCTAGAGAGAATATTAAAAGTAAGATCTCAGGACTCCACAGCCCAAGTTTTTAATTCATGAGGACCAGGGTGGGATTTCAGGAGTCTTGGTGGTGCAGTGGTGAAGCACTGGGCTGTTGACCTAAAGGTCAGTGATCCAACCCCTTCAACCACTACACAGAAGAAAACTGTGGTAGTCTGTTTCCAGAAGATAATAGTTTTGGAAACCCAATAGAGAGTTCAACTCTGTCCTGTAGAATCACTAGATGTCGGAATCAGCTAGATGGCAATGGGATTTGTTTTGTTTGTTTGTTTGTGTGTTTGATTTTTTGAGGGATGAGGTTAGAGTGTGGCTTTAAAAGTTGTATTTCTAAAGTGACATTTATTCTGCAAGTCTGGGGATCACAGGCCACTGGTCTACTGCATAAAAACCAACTGCTGTCAAGTCAACTCCAACTTTTGATGACACCACGTGTTCCACGGTAGAGCTGCCCTTCTTAGGGTTTTCAGTGGCCATTAGCTTTCAGAAATAGACCATCAGGACTTTCTTCTGAGGCAGAACTTCCGGGTGGATTTGAACCACCATTTTTCTGTTGTTATTCAAGTACTTACCCAATTCAAGAGCAATATTTATTTTACACAGGCACAAATGAACCATAATTCAAATTCTAGTACCTCCCACGAATGCTTTGAGTTTCTCCTTTTGTCAAGATATGTCTATATGCTCAACCATGCTTTCATTGTTGAGAGTACATGCTGCAAAAATACACCAAATCAATTGTTTTTTATATGTACAGTTCAGTGACATTGATCACATTCTTCAAGTTGTACAGCCATTCTCTGCCTCCTTTTCTGAGCTGTTCCTCCTCAACTCTACCATAAACCCACTGCCCCCTAAGGTGCCTTTCAAATTGCACGAGGCAGACATGTTTAACAAGTTAAGCAAGACTATTGCTTTGGTGGTGCTGTAGGATAAGCACTCAACTGCAAGGTCTGTCTGAACTGTAAGGTCGATGATTCAAACTCACTAGTCACTCCTCAGAACCCTATACGAGGTAGCTATGGATCGAGATCGACTTGACGTCATACAACAACAATGAAAATTGTTTGGTTATAGGAAGACTTATAAGACTAGGAAGAAAGAATGACAAACTACTTCCGAATCGCTAGTCACTGAAAACTCTATGAATAGCAGAGAAACATTGTCAGATACAGGACTGGAAGGTGGGAAGGCACTCAGAAAGCGACTATGGAAAAAAAATGCCTCCTCAAAGTAGGGTTGACCATAATGACATGAATACAGTTAAGCTCGGGGGAGAAAAGCGCACAGAATCTGCATTTGCTGATGGGCAACAACTTAAAATGAAGAAAAACAGCTGTAAACATCCATTGAAAATTGGAACATGGAATGTACGAAGTAGCAATTTGGGAAAGTTGGAGGTGGTCAAAAATGAAATGGAATGCATAAACATCGATATCTTAGGCATTAGTGAGCTAAAATGGACTGGTATTGGCCACTTTGAATCTGATAACCACATGGTTTACTATGCAGGGAATGACAAATTGAAA
>NW_006408531.1:19709561-19727876 GCF_000296735.1 Chrysochloris asiatica
CCAGGATTGGACATTGTTTCGTTCTGCTGTGCATGGGGTCGCTATGAGTCGGTTCCGACTCGATGGCACCTGACAACAACAACAACAACAAGAAGACTTTAGAAGATATTTTGTATTTAAGTTTTAAAGATCATCTCAAGGCAAGTTTCAGGAATTCATGTCCTGATATTCACTCAAGACATTCAGGCCTAAAATGCAGATGTTATAGAAGAAAACACTCTTTTCTCATTAATTATTATCGTTTTTCACCATGAATCTTGTGTTTAATGTTGTCTCAGAGACACCTAAAGACAGGTCTGAGAGAAGAAAAGCTTCAGTGTGTCTTGCCCTTTGAACCTGTGATTATATCCTGGCAGCCACGAGTCTTTAATTCCAAATGACACCACACCACTCATCTAAGCCCAAGTGAGTTTAAGGCTTTATCAATATTGTTCACTTCCCTGGCCATGAATCTAAGTCTTTATGAACCTAAAACTTCACAGATTAGGAGAAGTTACACAAATCAATTCAAAATATACACACATATCCAGATCAAAATTACTTGTAGGAAAAAAAAAAAGTTTTAAATGTGGCTAGTCCAAAAGTAAAGCCTCAAAAAATCTAGAACCACCATTATGTCATTGTTGTTAAATGCCATCAAGTCGATTCGAACTCATAGCAACCTTGTACAGTGTTTCCAAGGAGCAGCTGGTAGGTTTGAACTGCCAACCTTGCGGTTCACAGTATAGTGATTATCTTAGGTGCCACACCAGGAGCCCAGAACCACCACTAGGAACAAATAAAAAAGAATGATTTATTGGGCATAATTGCACCTTAAAGAAAGTAAATGCTATCATTCATATGCAAAGACAAGAAAATGTGTGTAAATTGTTATAAGTGCTTTATAGCTCACTAGAAAACTTGGAAAAATATTTTATTACCAAATGACACCTTCTTTCCAATGGGAAGAAAACTATGGTGGGTGCAGAGAAAGCCTATGACAGTATTTAGGAGATTGATTTATGGGTGATTAATATCATATACAAATATGAGTGTGACAAAGCATATAAAAGGCACTCAAAGTGCACATCTGGGTCAGTTGATGCTCTTCTTGAAGTGAGCAATGGATCCCTGAAGACTTGCGTATCATGGTCAGGAAAAAGATGGAAAAGGAAGGATTAAGAGGTTGACAGTAGGGTCTTTTATTTTCTTTCTTTCGTTCGTTTTCTGAAGCCAATTTATTTTTCTTTGCACTAAAAGAACTCTGCCTCGAGGCTGGTGTAAAACAGCCTTTCAGGAAGCCACATTCATCACACCAAAGACAAGCACCACAAAGGAGACAGCATGATAAATACCTGGCTTCAGGATCCCAAGGTACAGTGTCCAGAAAGGAGGGAAGGAATTTATTTATCTCCTTAAGCCTGGGCTCTAACTCAAATAATATTCTCAGCAAAGTTTGTTTCAAAACACCCACATCTACTCATTGATTTAAGACATTAACTATATGAATTACATGATGCTTCATCATATTCTAAAAAGGCTTATAGAGTTGTTCGTTGATCTAGGACACACATGCAAGTTATTTGTTATGGTGATTGCTTGCTTTGCAGGATCCATGCCCTTGACCCTGCCCCATGTATCAATGTCAGGCAAAGTGAGGTCTCTAGCAAGAGACAACATGAACCCTTTCCTCAAGGTTAGGCTTTTGAAGCTAAAAGTTGATCCTGAATGCTTGGATCAGAGTGACCTGGGTTTGAATTTTATCTCCAAACTTAAAGTATTGTGACCTTAAGGAACTTAACCTCTGTGTCAATTTCCTCATCTGTAAATGAAGCTAATTATGAAGTATAAATCATAGGCTATTTGTGTGTCTAATATGAGGTTATATATATAAAGTATCTATATTTGGCCTACAACATAGGCTCAGTAAACATTAGTTACTATTTCTACATTCTTTTTTTTACAGTAGAGTTTCTCTTAATGATCTTCAATTTTTTATTTACCATATTAATGCACCATATTCTCCACTCATAAATATACTTACTGATGTCCATGACGTTCTAAATGCTCTGAACTAAGTGAAAGATCTAGACAGTACTGTTCCTCTCAGGTGAATTTTATATTTAGCAGAAATGTCTAATTTATTTCCAGACCTGTGTATGGCAGTTGTAATTTCTATTAGAATTTTGTAATTTGATAAATTCTACATAAACTGATGAATCATAAGAACAAAAACAAAAAAATTGTTCTCTTTGAAAACTAAGTTAAATGCTTCAGAAAGGTAAATAGAAAAATGATTCTTGACAATTTAAGTGTGATACAACCAAAAAAAGATTAGAAAAGGAATCACAATAATCTAGGAAATACTGCACTTAGGTTGCTTCAATCAAAGATAAATGTTGATCTGTCTACATTTTAAAGAAACTGGAAGTAGACTATATACAGGTTACATTTTAGATTGTGGTTTCTGGAGGAAAAATTCTGAGATCTTTCTCTTTTTTGTTGATTAGAATCAGCAAACCAATAAGCCAAGAACAGGCCTTGATCCTATACCAAAAGATTGATAATAGAATATGCTTAAATATTCCTTAAGTTAAAAGAAAATCCTAGCTACATAGCATATCACTTCTCCCTTCTTTAAATGTTTTTCTAAACAGTAAAATATTCATTGCTATTCCCTGTTGAATTAGATAAATGGATCTCTAATGCATTACCTTTGGAGTCCTGGTGTGATGATATAGGATAAGCACTGGACTACTAACCACAAGATTGGTAGTTCAAACCCACCAGTCAGTCCTCAGGAACCCTATACATGGTCACCACAAGTCAGAACCAACTTGACGGCTGTAACAACAGCAATAACAATTCATTACCTTTACTCATTAAGCCGTTTCTTAGCCAGCTGCTATAGACAGTTGGAATCCTGGTGTGGTGCTGTGCCAGACTGCAAAGTCGTGTTGAACTATAAAGTTGGCGGTTCAAGCTCACTAGTCACTCTTCAGAAACCCTATATACAGGATCTCTATGGGTCGGAACCAACTCAACAGTACTTCACTACAACATAAATAGACTGAATTATAGTTTACCATGGCTGTATGTGTGTCAGAGTAGAACTATGATACATAGGACTTTCAATGACTAAGTTTACAGAAGTAGATTGCTAAGCCTTTCTTCCTAGATGCCCCTGTTTAAACTTGAACCACCAACTTATCAGTTAGCAGCCAAGTACACTAATCAGGGACTTCAGTTCTAAATCAAGTATGTTAAAAGAAGAGAGCTACTTCTGTTAGTGGGTAAGGATTTACTTTGATGGCTTACCCACAATCATCTTAAATTACATAAAAGAGAACTTCCTGCAACAATTGGAACCTAGGTATAAAAAGTGTTGTTATTAAATGGCTAAAGAGAAGCATATAAAGTAGAAGTTCTCAAATGTTTTATTGAAACGCTGCCTCGAGTTCTTCTGGAGATCTTTCCAAAAGTATAGATTCTTAAAACTCAGCTCCAAAGTTCTGACTTAATAGGTCCGGGGTATAGCCCAAGAATCATATTTTTATTAAGTTTACCAGATGATTCTGATGATGCTTCAGACATATTGACAGAGAACAGTCCTATCCAGAATAAATATGATGCAAGTCACAAATATGAGGCACATTTTCTAGTGGCCACATGTTGAAAGGAATTGTCTAGTAGTCTCATTTAGAAAAGAAAAACAATATAAAATTCATTTAAATACATCTTATTTAAATGAATAAACCCAAAATAATATTCAAGTGGCATTCTTATTTTAACTAAGTCTTAGAAATCTAGTGTATATTTTACACTCACAGCATATCTCAGTTTGGACTGGCGACACTGCCAATGCTAAGTCACATATGACTACTGGGTACCATGTTGGGAAGGGCAGATATAGAGTAGAAAGAGGTAGACTGTCTTGGTAACGTAAGCTCTCTTGGAAATACTGCATTTTGATAGTTTATGATCCCTAAGTGCTGAAGAAGATAAAGTGAATAGGAAAGCCAAAAAGGAGAAATGAGAGGGCATGGGAAATCCAGTATCGATATGACACTGAAGTGGGAGATTTCTGTACTTTAAGTGAAGGAAACTCACAAAACATTGAAAAGAAAACAGATGAAACTGAAGAAAAATATCTCCCATGATACTTTCAGTACAATTTTAGGAAGGATTCAAATGCAGAAGCAAGACCTAAGCAAATTACAAACCAGGAAAATGAAAGGATTGAAGAAGTGCCCTACAGAAATAATAACAGTAGATAATGAGGAGCGATCAAAGAGAATTTTAAAAATTGATGGAAAACAAATGAAACCTAAACTCATTTACAGAAGAAGGGGCAAAGTTTGTGAACTCTAGCAAGACAAGAGCAAAAGCTGTCTACCATAAACTCCAATTTCTAAACCAGAAGTAGAATTTCTATCAAGTTTATGCTTACCTTTCAGAAACCTGTGGGACAGTAGACTGTGAAACACAAACACTTTTATAGAGAAAGGAAACTTTCCAGTGTCAAAGCAACTCATAGAACCATTTCCAAATGCTTAAACTATGCACATACTTCTTGCATTTATCACACCATTATGTTAGTGAAAACACATTTTGGAAGTTGAAATAATAAGTCAGAATGAAGAACTTAACATTGAACTGATGCACATTATCCTTTGGGAATTCAGCTAATGCTTTCTTAAAGATTTCAACAGTAAAGTACTCTAACTAGGAATATCATAGCCAAAATGCTGTACATCAAATACAACATTTGTAGAGGAAAACTCCTTAATTCCTCACCAATTATATCAATGGAAAAAAACAATCAGAATGGAACAAATCCAATGTCCAAGGTTAATGGAGATTTGTGAGGTGTCAGATTGCAGACTATAGGATAAGTACTAGACTGCAAGGTCCATTTGAACCACAAGGTTGGTGGTTCAAACCCACCAGCCACAGCCCAGAAACCCTACATGAAGTCTCTATGCGTTAGAACCGACTCAACAGCACTTAACAACATCAATATTATATAGTATATAAAAAATCCTACAGGAGTCGAGTTTTTAATCTCAAACCTAAAATTACGCCTCAATTTACATATGGATCTAACATTCCCTGAAACATATTTTCTCCTTTTTCCTTTTATTTAGTGTTCAATAATAGTACAAAATTAGTTTTCAAAAGCAATTATGGAGACATTGATAAAATGCTAATAATTTGACTTAAAAATTATTTTAATATGTAAATCCATACATTTATCAGGATGATGATAGTGATATTTCATCTGGGAATGCATCTTTTGCTTGTTTGTCTAATAGCTACATTGGATTTTCATTACTTTGTCATCTACACTTTCTGTCACATTCGAAGTGTAAAAAATAACTTGACAATATTACCATCCAGGTTGTATATTTACAAGCACAAATCAAAATGACTGCATTTTAATGATTTATAAATTAATAGAATTGTCGGCACTCCTTTAAGGATAGATCCAAATGGATGTTTGAAATTCCATCAGTTAACTTTGGCAGAGTAAACAGGGACTCAACTTACTTCTTTGCTAGGTTTAATAAATAGTATTGCCAATAACTTGACTCGACAGCACTTAGCAACAAAAATAACAATTATTGATCAATAGGGTCCAGCCACCATCAGTTAAATAAGTGAAGCATTACACTGGGAACAGAAATGCTAACCTGTTACATGCTGGTGGTTAATGAGAAACCCTTGCGGCTCAGTGGTTAAGAGCTCAGCTGTTGTTGTTGTTATTGTTGTTAGGCATTGTTGAGTCTGATCCTGACTCATAGCAACCCTATATAGGGTTTCCAAGGAGTAGTTAGTGGATTTGAATGGTCAACCTTGTGGTTTGTAGCCCAGTGCTGATCCTACAGTACCAAACCAAGAGCTCAGCTGGTGGTGGTGGTGAAGTGCCGTGGAGTCAGTTCCAACTCATAGCGACCCTGTACAGGGTTTCCGAAGCTGTAAATCTTTATGGAAATAGAAAACCTCATCTTTCTCCCACGGAACAGCTGGTGTTTCGAACTGCTGGCCCTGAGGTTAGCAGCCTAATTCTTAATCACTACTCTACCAAAGCTCAGCTTCTAACCCAAAAATCAGCAATATGTGGTTCAAATTCACAAGTCTCTCCTTTGATGAAAGAGGTGAGAAGAAAAATGTAGCGACCTGTTTCCATGAAGCCTGTAGCAAGAAAACCCTATGGAACAGTTTTACTCTGCCTGTAGGAGTCCTGGTGTGGTGCTGCTGGATAAGCACTGGACTACAAGGCTGGTTTGAACCACAAGGTCGTCAGTTCAAACTCACCAGCCGCTCCTTGGAGCAGGGTCTCTATGAGTGGCAACTGACTCGACAGCACTTAGTAACAAGAGTGCAGGATCACTGGAGTCCTGATGTGGCGCTGTAAGTTAAGCACTTGACTGCTAACCACAAGTTCAGGGATTTAAACCTACCAACTGCTCCTCGGAAATGCTATCAAGTGTGGCTATATGCTGGAAACAGCTCGAAGGCACTTAACGACATAGGGTCACTATGAATCGACTCCACAGCAATGTGTTTTGGTTTTGTTTGTTTTTTTAAATGGGTGGTTCTAGTAGTTGGATTTTTTTTTTTTTTTTTTCATTCAAAAATGTTCGCATTTGCTATTTGCAAAGCCCTTTGCCTCAAGTGCCACACTGAGTTAAGGCATTACACATTGCAATAATTTGTGTTCTGTTCTCACACTCACACTGTGCATGTGCATAGAGACAACAGCAAGGTCATTCCACACACAGCCAAGCAATTCAGTTGGTGATTCCCTGAGTGCCTAGACTGCTCTTACCATCACCGGGGACTGCCAGCATTTTATCATCTATATAAATTGCTTTCCAAATTCTGCAGCATCTCAGGCTTGTTTGTTTTTTCCTTCTGTTTATTTTGGGTTCCTCTGGTTGTGCAAGTGCCTTCTCATTAATGCTTCATGGATGTCCTTCAGAGCTTTTTCCTTGGCACAGATAAACTGTGTGTTTATCCTGTCTTATAATTCAATATAAACACAAATCACAGAACATGCTAAGCAGGTGTAGTAATGAAGAATAGAAAGCCTAGAGGGTGTAGATGGCAGGCAAATAGGAAATGTGAGTTACTATCTCTTTTCCATGAACCTTTGACTGGACTGGAGCTCGATCTTGCAGAAAAATGCATCATTAGTCTGCAACTTTTCCAAAAGATATGATGATTCATTTTCCACCTTTACGACTATGAGCATGGACTTGGAAAATTTAACATTGAGACTGCTTTTTTCTGTATTTACTAGTGTCTAGCAGTCCTGGCGTGGCACTGTAGAGTAAGCACTGGACTTCTAACTTCAAGGTCAGCCATTTATACCCACCAGCTTATCCTCAGTAACCTTATACATAGGGTCCAATTGAGTCAGAACCAACTCAATGGCTCTTAACAACAGCAACAAGGGATGAGGCAAGAAGCCCTGGTGGCACACTGGGTAGGGCTAATAACTGTAAGGTCAGAGGTTGGAACCCCACCAGCTGTTCTGCAGGAGAAAGATGAGACTATCTGCTCCCAGAAGAGCACATGGCACTACTGAAAGATAACTGGGAACCTAACAGCACATCAACATACAACCACCAACTAAATACAAAAAAGATAAAACAACCCCACAATGGCCCTAGACAACAGACCATTTTAGCTCACATGAAGAAACAGAAAACGGCTCAAACAAATGACCAAGATTCAGAGAGAGAAAAAAAAAAAAAAAAAAAAAAACATTTCTGAGGAAGAAAAGATAATGGAACTAACTGAAAAAGAATTCAAAAAATGATGTTTAGGTACCTTCAAAGAATTGACAGAAAGAACAAGGAAAACACAGAAAAATCTTTAGACGAATTCAGGAAAACGCTACAAGAATAACAGACAAAATAAATTAAAATTTTGAAACAATCCAAAACCTGCAATTAGAAATCCAGAAGATGAATACAAAGATTTCAGAAATGGACAAAACATTGAAAGGTCAAAGGAATATATTTGAAGAAACGGAAACCCAAATAACAGGATAGATCCCAAAAGTAAATCACCAAGAAATATCATAATCAAACTTCCCAAAACCAAAGACAAGGAAAGTATCCTGAGAACACCTTGGGAAAATGAAAAGTAACCTAGAAAGGATAACAAAAAACACTAATCTCTGATTTCTCAACAGAGACTATGTAGGCAAGAAGGCAGTGGGATGCCATATACAAAATGCTGAAAGAAAAAAAAAAAACTTGCCGACCAAGAATGATACACCCAGCAATGCTGACCCTCAAATGCAACAATGAAATTAGGATGTTTCCTGATAAACAAAAATTTTAAAAATTTGTAAGGACCATGCCAATTTTACGATAAATGCTGAAGAGTGTTCTTTGAACTGAGAACCAACAACAGCAGGAAACAACCTAAGATTACCATTCATGTCACATCACCTAGAATTCAATCTAAGTATGTTGTTGTTGTTATGTGCCATCGAGTCGGTTCCAACCCATAGCGACCCTGTATAGGGTTTCCGAGGGTGTAAATCTTTACGGGAATAGAAAGCCTCATCTTTCTCCGGCGGAGCAGCTGGTAGTTTCGAACCGCTGACCTTAAGGTTCGCAGCCCGATTCGTAACCACTACGCTACCAGAGCTCCTTTATAGAAATATTTAAAATAAAACCAAGCTATGAGACTGGAAATAGGGAAAAGAGAGATATCAATTTATAATGAAGTCAACTACAAAGCAAAAAGAGGGACTAGCATAGATACAGTACTTACAAATGGCAAGGAAGTCAAGTAGATCTAAGATAAAACAGACTGTTTTAAACAGGGGAAAAATTAATACATTACAGGGTAACTTCAAAGAAAATGAATACACCGATTCATCAAAATAAGGAGCTCTGGTAGCGTAGTGGTTACGAATCAGGCTGCTAACCTCAGGGTCAGCAGTTTGAAACTACCAGTTTTTCCACCAGAGAAAGATGAGGCTTTCTGCTCCCATAAAGATTTACAGCCTCAGAAACCCTGTACAGGGTCGCTATGAGTCAGAACCAACTCCACGGCACATAACAACATCAACAACAATTCATCAAAATAAAAATTTAAAAAGAGGAAAATCAGAAAGATTTAGTAAACATTAACACAATAGAAATGAAAACAAAAAGAAAACCCACAAACAAGATGAAATCAGTGCAGAAAATATGTGGAACCAAGAAACCAGCAGCACCACACACACACACACACACACACACACACACACACAACCCCACAGCAATCAAATGATACCTATCAACAATTACACTGCATGTAAATGGATTAAACGTACCAGTCAAGAGACAGAGAGAGCAGAAATGATTAGAAAACAGGATCCTTCAATATCCTGTTTGCAAGAGAGACATCAAAAAGATATAGACAGCATAAAAGCACATCAACAGAAGAATGGTTAAACAAACTTTGGTACATACACACAATGGAATACTATGCAATGTTTAAGAATAACAATGAATCTGTGAAACACCTCACAACCAGAATGAACCTGGAGGGCATTAAGCCGAGTGCAATCAGTCAATCAAAGAATAACAAATATTGTATGAGACTACTGTTGTAAAAAGCTAAGAAGAGGTTTACTTGATAAAAGAAATAATCTATGATGGTTACAGGGTTTAGAGGGAGGGAAAATTATTCATGGCTAAAAGGTAGATACATATTAACATGGGTGACAGGGCAAGCAATACACAAAAAGCGGGAGGTTAGAAACATGGATTGACGCAGTGACTGCAACAATAGTCTAAAACATAACAATAATTGTGAGGTTGGGGCAGGACCGAGCAGTGTTTCATTCTGTTGTACAGGACCTATATTTTAACAGACACCTTGCAAGTATTATGGAGTCCTGGTGTGGCGCTGTGGGTTAATGCGCTGGACTGCAAAGTCAGTTTGAACCACAGGGTCGGTGGTTCAAGCTCACCAGCTGCTCTTTGGAAACCCTATAAGGCTTCTATAAAGGTTGTTATGGGTGGGAACTGACTCATTGACAACATGCAAGTATTGATTCCTAGCTCCAGCACCTATAAATATTATTTTGAACCTATTACTTAACGACCAGATTTAGTCCCGCCCAGTTGACATAAAACCAAATGACCACTACTCATCTGTCTGTCATACGGTGGTGGCTTGTGAGTTGCTGTGATTCTGAGGGCTATGCCACCGGTATTTTAAATAACAAGCAGTGGCATCAGGATTGGAGGAAGACTCATTAACAACCTGTGATATGCAGATGATACAACTTTGCTTGTTGAAAGTGAAGAGGACTTAAAACATTTACTTATGAGATCAAAGAGCACAGCCTTTTCAGTATGGATTACATCTCAATGTCAAGAAAACAAAGCCCCTCATCACTGGACCAATAAACAACATTCTTATCAATGGAGAAAAGATTGAAGTTGTCAAGGACTTCATTCTTCTTGGATCAACTATCAACACTCACGGAAGCAGCAGTCAAGAGATCAGACGACGTATCACATTAGGCAAATCTGCTGCACAAGACCTTTTTTAAATGTTGAAGAGCAAAGATGTCGGCTTGAGAACTAAGGTGCACCATAAGGTTAGCAGTTCAAACCCACCATTTGCTCCTTGGAAAGCCAATACAAGGTTGCTACAAGTCGGGACAGAATCGACAGTACTTAACAACAACAATATATTATCATCTGTTTATTAATTCAACAAATATATATTGAGCACCTGTAGTGTTTCAGGGCATCCTGGTGTGCACTATAGGCTAACCAGTGGTTTGCAAGATTGGTTTGAATCTCAAAGTTGGAAGTTCAAACCCACCAGCCACTCCTACACAGGGTCGATATGAGTCAGAACTGAGTCAACGGCGCTTAACAACAACAACGTATATATGTGTGTGTGTCTGACAGAGGTTATTTCTACATATATATGTATTTATATATGCTGTAAATATATCTATAAGTATAATACAGCATTTGTTGTTGCCAAGTGTCATCAAGTCAGAGCTGCCTTATATAGTTGCTGGATAGGTGTCCTAGGAGTAACTGGTAGGCACTTAACAGCAACAACAAAATGGTGTTTCAGGAACTATTTTAGGGACTGATAATAAATCAGGGTTGGCTTCTAGAAAGATTGATAGCAGAACTGGAGATATGGGGTCTAGACAATTTTTGAAGGAGTTTGGTAGTATATGGGAACTGAGAAATGCGGTATGCGAGCATCTGTTTTCCTATTTATTCTTTCACTTTCTTGATGACTCCTGTTCCCTTAAATCTCCATCACTTCTTCCCTCACACTCATTCTGACTGAAAGGAACATCCCCAAACTGCTGCCATCTAACCTCCAAACATCAACCTATGTTTTCAACAACCACTTGGCTTGGGAGTGTGCTTTGCTGCAGTTGTGTTCAGCTGTCTACGCAGTCACGAACCAGAAGTGTTTTGCTAGATGAGTATGATGATTGTGATTATTAGGGTGAACCAAGTTGATGCAAACGCTTACATGCTGCTAACTAAAAGGTTCATGGTTCAAGTTCACCCAGAGGTGACTCAGAAATAGGCCTGATAATCAAGTTCTGAAAAATCATCTGTGAAAACCCTCAGGAGTAAGTTCTATTCTATCAACTCAGGATGCCAAGGGTAGAAATTGACTTGATAGTAGCTGATTGTTTTTGTTTGTTTGTCTATGATGAAGAATGTGAGGACAATAATTAAGTAATCACAAAAATAATTATAAACTTAAAATTGTAATACATTCTATTCTTTATAAATCCTGAGAACATGAGAAATTCTTTACTGTCAATGCCATACCCCTGCTAGTTGGTTCAGTAGAATGGCTCAGTCTTGTCAGAGACACCAAGATCGTGTCTTGAAGAACAGACGTGCACTGAAGGCATCCTGTTTCCCCCTTACTTGCTCTACATCTTGTCTCTATATTTACCCAAACCTTTCTTTTTTCAGTCTACCTCACCGCTTGCAGTAACATGCTATCTACTCAACAGGTAAAGTGTTTTCCTATTTGATCTAATTCTTCCATTGTTGTTTTTGTTAAGTGCCATTGAGTCGATTCCGACTGATAGCGACCCTGCATAGGGTTTCCAAGGAGCAACTGGTGGGTTTGAACTGCCAACCTTGTGGTTACCCGTCCTGTGCTGATCCTACAGCGCCACATGAGGACTCTAATTCTTCCTGATTCTTTCATGGATTCACTCAGATGACAATGGGAACAATACTTTGTCTAATCTGTACTATTTGTGATTCCTGTCATCTTTCCAGAATGAAGTGTCTCCATTTTAACCAAAGAGTATTTGACAGTGCTTTAATCCCCAACACACAAAACATTACCTCAATTCATATTCTTTAAGTATCTTTTGAACAAAACATATTTGGCATTGGGGAAAATATGTAAGAATCAAATTCCTTCAAGGAATTCCTAATTAAGTATGCAATCTATCCTATACTGTGGGATATGGAAATGAAGGAGGAGGTAGTAGCAAAGGCAGAGAATGAAGAATGCAAAGCAAGGGGAAGTGCTTTCTGACTTCATTGTTCAAAGATCTAAATTGTAAACAAGAAAACACAAAGGACCCAACGTCAAAGAGTTTTCAAGGCAAAAGGCCTAATACGTGGAAATATTCAAATGAAATGTTTAAATTTATTTGACTTTCTTTGGTAATCTGAAAGTTAAACACGGTGCAAAACATGCAGGATGTTCACCCATGTAAACTATCACTTAATTCACAATAAAAACTTTGAAAAACAACAACAAAAACATGCAGAATGCATGTATAGAAATGAATGCCCTTTTAAGGAAATGTTGCTCAGAACGAAGATTCTAGATGGCCACAAACAATGTGCTTAACCAGCCTGCTCTCTCTAGAGGCACAAAGCCACAGTAGAGCACTCTAGCCAAGTCTAAACAGGCATATGTTCCCATAGGGTAGAACAGCTTTCTATAATCTTTCTAAACAATCTTGAGACAGGATTCTATGAACCCCTTAGGACTAGGACCCTAATAAAGTCCAAGGCTTATGAAAACTATTTATAAAACTTTTCTGAGAAGGTTACACAAATATATTGTCTCAAGCCCTGTGTAGCTAAAAGTTATAACTTATTCCTTAGGGGATAGGTGAATTTGAACAGATCTTAAAACTATCTTTAAGTAGGTTAGAGTCTTGCAAAAAATTAAAAGATATGTGACTGTAGTCTTTTTAAATGTCTTTTAAAATATATTGAAATCTGCTGTGACAATTGTGTATCACACTAGTGACAACTACCATATTTGTTCTAAACACTAGGCTAAAGCACTTTACACACATCATCTCAATTAATCCTCACAAAAACACAAGAAGCCAAGAATTACTATTCTTATTGTAAAGACAAGGAAGTGAGGTTTGTAAACTAAATGGTTTCTTTGTGGTCTCACAATCACTAACTAATCACAAAATAGGATCCATGCCCAAATCCCCCTGACTATAAAGCCAGTGTGTGCTTCAAAAAGTTCATGAAAACATGGATGATAACAGTTTTACACAAATGTTTTGCTGTTCTCTCATATGAGTTATCAGAATTAGCCATTGCATTCCACTCTTTATCACTTTATAAAATGGATTGTTATGTGCACACCATAAGAGCCTTTTCATATCAATCTGATGTCTAGTGGCCAGTTCTACCAATGTACCAAGAATCTTTCAACTTTCCCATTTTAAAGTCTTTGTATGTTGACGAAGATGAAAACTCGTACCAGTCTCTTCATTCACAATTAATGAATAGACCAAGCATGTTGCAAAAAAAAAGTTGAAATATATTTTCGAGATCAGATATGTCCTCAACTCTATTTATGGGGCTCAAGCTAAAATTCTGACTACATTATGATTTAACATCTATGGTTTTCATTTATTCAAACTCACATTCAAGTCATTATTTCTGATACGGTAACCCTGCCAGTGATATAAGCTGCCAAGTGTTCCACCAAATCTCAGGTTCACATTTGAGTCTCTAGTGAGCCCATAAAAGCTATATTTATATATCTGATAGCCTTGGATTTTAATGTAAAAAGTGGTACCATATTAATAAAATGTTATTTTAGTATATACAAGTCAACATTATGGTACTAAGGAAGGGTGGCTTTTTCAAAATAAAAGGGAAAAAATCACTCATTGTCCAAAACAGATTGTATGCAGACATGAGGAAATTAAAGCTCAAAGGTTAATGAAAATCAACAAAAAATCCATATTTTAAAGACAGGGTTTGGGAAAATATTGACTGCATAAGATTTCTAGAATGTTGAATTTTAAAATGAAGGAAAAAGCTCCACTATAAAATGATCTTTTGAGTCTTTGCTTTTTAAGCATGGTTGTGACCCTGCACCATGCTTATTCACTCTGTATGCTGGCAAAATAATGGGAGATGCTGGACTATATGAAAAGGGCAGCATCGGGATTGGAAGAGCTCGTTAACAACTCGATAGATGCAGCTGACATAACCTTGCTCGCAGAAAGTGAAAAGGATTTGAAGCACTTACTAATGACGATCACAGAACACAACCTTCAGTCTGGATTAAACCTCAACATAAAGAAAACAAAATTCCTCACTACTGGACCAATAAATAACATCATAATAAACAAAGAAAAGACTGAAGTAGGCAAGGATTTTATTTCACTGGGATCCACAATCAATACCTTTTGGGAACAGCAGTCGAAATCATATGACATATTTCGTTAGGCAAATCTGCTACAAAAGACTTCTTTAAAGTTTTGAAAAGCAAAGATATCACTCTGATGACTGTGATGCACCTGACTCAAGCTACAGTCTTTTCATCTACCTCATATGCATGTGGAAGCGGGGCAGTGAATCAGGAAGACTGAAGAGGAATAGGTATCCTTGAATCATGGCATTGACAAAGAATATTGAACGTACCAGTGATTACCACAAGAACCAATAAATCTGTCTTGGAAGAAGTGCAGTCAGAATGCTCCTTATTTGTGAGACTGTCTCTCAAATACTTTGAACATGTTATCAATAAGGACCAGTTCCTGAGGAAGGCTCTCATGCGTGGTAGATCAGAAAAAAAGGAGTCCTCAGAGAGATAAACTGATTTAGTGCTTCAACAATGGTTTCAAACTTAGCCATTATTGTGAGGGTGGTACAGGATCAGGCAGCATTTTCCATCAGCACCTAACAATAACAACAGACCTCACCTAACAATAACAACAGACCTCACTTAAGAATAACAGCAAAGTATTTCAGTAAGATAAGCAAAATGCACAGAGGTAGGAATAACAGTTTTCTAGTTAGGCTTCCATTTTCTCCTCTTTATTCCTTGAAGTTAATAAATTCTGTGTATCCAGATACTAACCCAATAGCTGGTAAAAATCTCTGCTGAATGCTAAGAAAGATGACTATGTCTTCTTTGCAAACATAAGTACAAATATATACAAGGGTGAGTCAAAAATTATCCACACTCTAGTTGTAGAATTTATTTTAATCAACTTTTAGAAAAGATAAATACATTTTTAACATAATCACCTTACCTTTTAATACACTTTGTTCATTTGTGAACAAGCATTCATATTCCCTCATTAAAAAAAAATGTTTTAGGCTGAGCTGCACACCATGAATTCACCACTGTCTTCACTCCTTCATCAGAGGTGAGTCTTTGACCTCAAAGGGCTGTATTCAGTGGACCAAACAGGTAAAACTCCAATGGATCAAGCTCAGGACTATAGGAACGATGCCTTAACACCTCAAAACAAAGTTTTCGCAGAATGTCAACAGTGTGGGCAGAGGTGTGCAGAAGTACATTATCATGCAAGATTACATCACCCTTGGGTAGCAGTCCTCTGCATTTAATCTGAAGTTTAGGCTTCAGTTCTTCAGTGAGCATCTCACTGTAAGGAGCACTGTTGATTGTTGAAATTTTTCCAGATAGTGTTCCAATACTGGCCCTTAAGAATTGCAGAAAACTATAAGCATCAATTTCCCAGTCGATAGTTGATTATTGAAATTTTTCTTGGTCAGCGACTGAGGATGTTTCCATTCCATACTCTGCCATTTACTCTCAGGCTTATAGCAATGAATCTATATCTTGTCACCAGTAATGATTTTTTTAAAGAAATTTTACCCTCCCTCAAGTATCAGTTCAAATTTTGTTTGAAGATGTCCAACCACTTCTGTTTACGTCCCTCACTGAGTTGTTTTGGTGCCCATCTAGCACACACTTTTCAAAGCCCAAGTTTGTCATGGATTATTTCATAGTCAGAGTCATGGCTGATTTTCAAATTATTTGCCACATAATCCACTGTCACTCATCTATTCGATCAAATAATTTCATGTGCATGCTCCATAGGTGTGGACAGGTGTTTTAGTATACATGGAATGCAGATCATTTTTTACTCACCCTCATGTATTTAAAGATATAGATATTGTTGTTTTTAAGTGTTGTCAAGTCAGTTCTGAATCATAGCAACCCTGTATAGGGTTTCCAAGAAGTGGCTGATGAATTTGAACCACTGACCTTATGATTTGCAGTCCAGTACTTATCCTACTGCATCACATCAGGACTTCATATATACATATATATGTATATAGATATATACAGAGATATGAAGACATATGCTTTCAAAGTTCATGAAGAAAAGCCATTATCTTTAAATCTATTTCCCATTCCTTTTTTCAGGCCTCCCAATTCTATGTGCTGTAGAGCCCTGCTGTGGTGCTGTAGGATCAGCACTGGGCTGCTAATCACAAGGTGGGCGATTCAAACCCACCAGCTGCTCCTTGTAAACCCTATAAAGAGTCACAATGAGTCAGAACTGACTTGAACGTACATAACAACAACTATATGTGTTGGTGTGGGTGTGTATAAAAGTATCTCAGCAAGATAAGCAAACTGCATCCAGGTTGTCCGTTATAGATTTATGATCCTTGGAAGTTACCTCATTAAGGAAAGCTACGGAATTGGATACTAAGCAGGAGCTGAGCCTGTAGGCCCATGACTTGTATAATCTCTTCTCTCCTGCACTAACAGCTCTAACAAACAGGGAGTTGGGGTTCATGACCATATTTTTATTGACTGAGATCCAGATCAGTCACTAATAATACATTTAGAATGTTCACACTCTGTTTACAATTTTGAAAATAACTAAAGAATATGGGTCCATAGTTTTCATAGAAAATTACTACTCTATTTAAAAAAAGAGAGAGATTAATCTCACAACTGCAGAGCCCAACTCTTTGTTGTACATGCACTGCTTTCTAAATCCCCAAAAATCTCAGCATCTGACCCATTTCATTTTTACAAGGAAAAGGGGCTATTACACTGGAAAATATGCGTAAAAATCTGCAGCATTCAGAAGCATTAAACAGTTTTATTTCACATTTGTTTCCTATGTACTCTGCTTGATAGACACGCTACGGCACCTGCTGCTATAACTCTGCTTGCCATCAACTCCCAGGTCGCTCCTTTAGAAGGGAGTAGACTGAGCCTCTTTTTGAACAGTAATACTGCCATCTCCTGTTCACTGCATAGAATGCAATGAAATTACCCCTGATGAGGGAATGGAAAGAAGCTGCGACTAGCAACAGGTAGAAACTAGAAACAATCAGCTCTCAGGAATCCTTCTCAGTCACACAAAAACACCAATTTTCTTCAAAACAACAACGCTATAAAAGCCTTGTTGCACAATTGGTATGCTAGATAGAAGTAATTCTGGAAATGCTTTGAAAGGTCTGAACATTAAATTGGTAGTTCTCCTGATTTTCCTGTAGCTCTCATATCGCCTAAATTTCAATTATCTACCTTTTACAACGTAAACAAAAATAAACATCTCAATTATTAAATAGGCGAATATATTCAACTTTAATATACTCTAAAGTGTTCTCAAAGGAGCTCTGGTAGTGTATTGGTTACAAATCGGGCTGCTAACCTCAGAGTCAGCAGTTCGAAACTACCAGACGTTCCGCAGGAGAAAGACGAGGCTTTTTGCTCCAGTAAAGATTTACAGCCTCGGAAACCCTGTACAGGGTTGCTATGAGTCGCAACCGACTCCACGGCACATAATCACCACCACCACCACCAAAGTGTCTCAGGAAATTGGTTTTTCTCTAATGATTCCAAATTTTGAAATACAGAGATGAAAGTGCATGGAAGATAAAGGCTAAGAACAACAGAAAGTACAGTTTCATTTTGGAATCTTACCAAAGCACAGAACACAGATGCAGGAAAGCTTACAGAATCACTTTCCAGAAGTTTCTTTTTATCTCTAAATTTTAGAATCAGACATCTACCAGAGAGGACCACAAATCT
>NW_006408531.1:19727976-19735507 GCF_000296735.1 Chrysochloris asiatica
TGTTGTTATAAATCAATATTAACAATAATAAAACTGTGCTTCCCATATTTTTATAAATAGGAATTGCATTCTAGTCTAGAATGAGAATTGGAGTCTTAAGCTCTTTCATAATAAAAAGATCTTTAAAAGACCTTCTCTTCTCTGACTGTTAACATTAGCAGCATTCTACCAACATTTCAGAAAAACGGGCAACAAATCCAGCTTTAAAAAAAAAAAAAAAAGTAAAGTTCATGTCAAGCCCCCAAAAGAATTCATTTTAAATGCAAAATTCTTCACTTTAATGTATTTAAGTATTTTACTTTTCTTGAAAATTAACACTCATTAATTTAACAAACCTGCTAATTTAGCTGCTGTTAATTTAGCTGCTCCCCGGATACCCTATACAGGGTCTCTATGAGTCGGAACCGAGTCAACAGCACTTAACACCAACAACAAATGGTAAGGCAGAGCAGCTAGTTAGAATCTTTTGTAAAATACACCCTTATGACACATCAAGACCATTTTCTTCAAATCTCTTTTCCTGAATAAATTTAAAACAAACAAACATAAAACCAAACCCATTGCCTTGGACTCGATTCCAATGCATAGCGACCCTACAGGTCAGAGTAGAAGTCTGTCATCTGTACTGCACTTGACTGCCAAGTCTCTGCTGTGGTGCTAGCAGGTGATGGATTCAGACCCTCAACTTTTCCATTAGCAGCTAAGCACCCGCAGGATTCCTTGTCTGAACACATAGTTCCCCTTATCTTTCCTTTTCTTTAAAGGCACCTCCTTGGGCCTATCAATTCACCTCTGTTGCTCACCGGCTGAGGGCAAAATCGATGCCATGTTGTAGATCTCTCATTCTGGAGACTTCGCGATTCTGCACTGCTGTTGTTGGCTTCAATAACCTGGAAGAAGTACAGAGTAGAGAAATACTGCACAACAAAACAGCAACTGCATGGTATTACCAATGGCTGGTGTGTGGAGATTATTGTTTTGGATGAAATAGTTTTCCCAAAATTCATGTATTGTAAATCCTAGTCTCTATGTCTCTGTGGAGTCCTAGTGTGGTGCTGTAGAATAAATACTAGACTGCTAACTGCAAGGTCGACAGTTCAAACCCAACAGCTGCTCCTTGGAAACCCTATGAAGAGTTGCTATGAGTCTGAACTGGCTTGAGGACAATTAATGACAATAGATGCACGCAGTTGTAATCCATTTGGGAATGGATTGTCTTCGTTATATTAATGAGGCAGAATTAGTGCTGAGTATATCTTGAGTCAATCTCTTACAAAATATAAAAGTAGCAGATTAAGCAAACAGATATTGTGAAAGATAGAATCCTGGTTTGGCACTATAAAATAAGCACTGGACTGCTAGCCAGAAGGTCGGTGATTCGCTTGCTGAAAAACCTTACTGAGTTACTGTGTCAGAACCTACTGAACTACAGTTAACAACAACAGATGGCAAGCCACATGGAGATCTCCAAGCAGCTAGAAGTCAGAAACTGAAGAGACAAAGATCTTCTCCCAGAGCAGACCAAAACAGCCTTCCCTTGGGAACCCTATACACGGTCACTATGGGTCATTATCGATGCAACTGCACTGAACAACACCAACAATGTTCCTTAGAAGTCCCTGGAAAAAAAAGACACCATACTTGGTAGAGTAGAGACTCAACGAAAAAGAGGAAGACCCTCAATGATACGGATTTACGTAGTGGGAGCAACAATAGGCTCAAACGTAACAACAGTTGTGAGGCTGGCGCAGGACTGGGCAGTGATGCATTCTATTAAGCAGAAGGTTGGAATGGAGTTTACAACACTCAACAACAACATGTGAAAGTTGGACTGTGAGTAAGAAAGACCATAGAAAAATTCATGCATTTGAGTTCTAGTGTTGGAGGAGAATACCAAAAGTACTATGCATTTTCAAAAGAACAAACAAATCTCTGTTGGAAGAAGTACAGCCAGAATGCTCCTTGGAAGCCAGGATGGCCAAACTTCATCTCTCATGTTTTGGACATAGTATCAGGAAGGACCAGTCCCTGGAGAAGGATAACACATTTGGTAAAGTGGAGGGTCAGAGAAAAAGAGATGGATTGGCAGAGTGGCAGCAGCAATGGGTTCAAGAGTAGCAAAGATTGTGAGGTTGTCACAGAACCAGGCCGTGTTTTGTTCTGTTGTGCTTATAGTCACTATGAGTCGCTGCCAACTGGCACCTAACAACAACAACAGAACCGCTGGCACTTTGAATTTGAACTTCTACTGAACTGTGAAAGTTGGACAATGAATATGGAAGACTGTAGAAGAATTAATGCATTTGAATTATGGTGTTGGTGAAGAATATTGAAAGTACCATGGACTGCCAGAGAACAAACAAACCTATCTTTTAAGAAAAATATCCAGACTTCTCCTTAGAAGCCAGGATGGCAAGACTTAGTCTCTCACACTTTGGACATGTTACCAGGAAGGACTAGTCGCTGGAGAAGGACATCACGCTTAGAAAAGTGCAGGGTCAGAGAAAAAGAGGAAGACCCCTAAGGAGATGGATTGACACAGTGGCAGTGATAATGGGCTCAAACGTAGCAACAATTGTTAGGATAGCACAGGACCTGGCAATGTTTCCTTCTCTTGTACATAAGGTCACTATGAGTCAGAACTAACTGGATGGCACCTAACAACAACAAACTGAGAAAACAAGTTTGTTAAAGCCATTCACTTGTGATATTTCTGTTCTAGCAGCACTAGACAACTAAGGCAATTTCACTTGTAAATATTAGCTTTGTATAATTAGTCTCTGATGTCTGTACATGCCTCTTGTGGAAACCAATTGAGCTGGCTTTGATTTGGTTTATAGCACATTTCTAGTTCTCAACACCGGTAATCTTCACCAGCTTTCAGACATAAATTTATAGACTATAATCCTCCTACAGGTAAATATTAGGAGCTCTGGTCGCGTAGTGGTTATGAATCAGGCTGCTAATCTCACGGTCAGCAGTTCAAAACTACCAGCTGTTCCGCGGGAGAAAGATGAGGCTTTCTGCTCCTGTAAAGATTTACAGCCTCGGAAACCCTGTACAGGGTCACTACGAGTTGGAACCGACTCCACAGCACATAACAACAACAACAGATAAATATAATCAATGCAGAATACTTAAAAAACAAATCCTATTATCAGCACGGTCAGTGGTTCAAGCTCACCAGTCGTTCTTAAGAAACCCTATATGGGTCGAAACCAACTCAATGGCACTTAACAACAACAATAATCACTCAGTTTATCCACATGTTCAAAGGCTCCTTGTGACATGTTCTCAGACTTGAGATTTCTATCTTCTCAACTGCAAAATGAAGGAGTTAAACTAGTTATCTTATCAGGTCCCTACCAGCTTAAATTTTTAGAACCTGACTGCAAACAAAACCTACAATGGGAAACATTTTCATATCAGGCTCTAAGCAAGATAGAGTCTTCTCCAGAAATATAAGAAAGTAAGAAGGTCACATTTGGGTCAGGCCACGTAGTTACTTCTAGAAAATAACACAATCAACAAGAATAATATCGGTGAGTTACCTATTGACTCTCAAGAAAATAATTTACAACAATTGCCATTAATATTTACTTTGTTGTTGTGTTGTTAGGCACCATCAAGTCTGTTCCAATCATAACAACCCTGTTTAGGGTGTCCAAGGAGTAACTAGTGAGTTTGAACCGCCCACTTTGTGGTTCAAACCGCCCTTGTGGTCCAGTGTTTATCCTAAGGTGCCACACTAGAACTGCAATATTTACTTTGTTGTTACTGTTGTTGTTGTTAAGTGCCTTCAAGTCGGTTCTGACTCATAGTGACTCTGTATAGGGTTTCCAAGGCGCAACTGGTGAGCTTCAACTGCCGACCTTGCAGTTCAAATTGACCTTGCAGTCCGGCCCATTAACCCATAGTGCCACACCAGGACTATCACTTTAGGTGACAGTATCAAAGACTATCACTTTCATCATTATGTAAAATACCATAACTGTTTACTTTTGTTCCTTCAATTCTGAACCATAAGCGAACATCGGGAGAGTGGCCACGATAAATATTATATAAATATACTTTTTTATGCCCTAAATGGTTTATCTTAAATAGAACCAGAATTCCATAAATCCCTCCCTGGCAGCCGCTTTCCTAGCGACTAAAATCAAATACTCATATGATGCAACTTGCCAATTGCCTAAGAGAGTAAAACATTTGGATAAATGAATGTCTATTACTTCTTGGCACATTCATTTCACTCTCATTATCAAAGCATCAAGCCAGAAATTGAAGAATCATAAAATGAAGGACTAAAAGGAACCAGTTCACATGATCTCTCCCTCAACTCAACAGTGTGGTTTGGTTTTTATTATTTAAATATGATTTATGTATTGGGAGGAATTTTTATTATTTTCCAGTTTAGATAAAGCAATATAAATACCGTTAAGTGTACTTTTTTCCTTAAATAAAAGTTTGCATCTCTCATCCTAACTGGCTTATGTTCATTCCTTTCATGGAGGATAGAATTAAAACTACACAGGTAGTATAAAAGTTTTCACGCAATTAGTCTGAGAAAATTTTCAACCCAACATGGACAAGTCTGTGGATTGGCAATCATTATGAGTGCTTTTCCCTTGAATAGAATGCTACTTTAGTGGAAACTACCTGTGATCACCAGGGAAACTACTCTACCCAATGCATTTAAAAATACAGATGCTGCTGCGTGTCTCTGAGTCAGTTCTGACTGTACAGGGATTCTGGGACTGTAGGTCCTTAAGGGAACAGGAAGCCTCATCTTTCTCACACAGAACAACTGGTGAATTCGAACTGCTTCCCTTGCAGTTAGCAGTTCAATGCGTAATCCACTCTGATGCCAGGTCTCCTTATAAAGTACAGCTGGTGAGCTAGCGTTCATTTTACTTACACAAGTACAAGAAGACTTCAACAGTTCATGGAAAAATTCCATTATCTTTTCATCCCATTTTTCCATGAACTTTTTGAAACCCTCTTGTACCTATTTTCAGCTAAGGATTGACAACTAAAAAGTTCCCTGCCACAGAGTCAAGCCTG
Organism: Chrysochloris asiatica; assembly: GCF_000296735.1. Classification (NCBI taxonomy): domain Eukaryota; kingdom Metazoa; phylum Chordata; class Mammalia; order Afrosoricida; family Chrysochloridae; genus Chrysochloris; species Chrysochloris asiatica. The sequence goes on from NW_006408531.1 coordinate 19,733,038, forward strand.
ACTCATAACAATCTTTACAGGACCTGTGGAGTGGCTGGTGGGTTTGAACCACTGACCTTGCTATTAGCAGTTCAGTGCTTATCCTATTCAACTCAAGTGAATGCCAGATTTTCGCATTTGTTTAAAATTTTTTTTAAAAAAATAATAATAATCAAGGTGGAGTTTGCCAATGACTATGTACTAATTTGTAATAACCTGAACATTTTCTTCTCTCCTCGCTCATTTCTCTCCTTTTTTGTTTCCTTTCACTTCCTTCTCTCTTTTCTCCACAAAATACTATTTGTTTATAAAATGTTACTGTCATTTGCTGCAAACAAACTTTGAAACATTTGCTTTCAATGGGCATGCTCAGGGCTCCAGGCATTCCTTGGTCAGACAGGTTTAGGGTTTGCCAGTTGCTAAGAAGGGAATAAACGGTCTCAGCAGTTTCACCCAAACATCAAAGTTTGAAGGGCAACTCATTTCTGAACTGTTTTATTTTTACTACCATCCAAAATAAGGAGCTCTGGTAGCATAGTGGTTCCAAGTCTGGCTACTAACCTCCCCATAAACAGTTCAAAACTACCAGCCATTACGTGGGAGAAAAATGAGGCTTTCTGCTCATTTTTTTTTGCAGCCATGGAAACCCTATGCAGGGTCACTATGAGTTGGAACCAGCTCCACAACATACCACCACCACTACCCAACACACCAGTTTCAAACTGTAACTAAATGTTAGTTAAACGTAAATGTGTCCTAAATGCTATTACCCAGCACTCCAGATGGCAACCATGCAATCCAGAATGCTTTGAATGAGCTTCACTTCACATGCCAACACAAGGCAACAGTGACTGTGGGAACGATCATACTTGTCATGCCCTGATTTAATTCACGTTGGTTATTATTGCTTTCCTCTTCACATAGTGGTGGTGGTGGTTGTATGCCATGGAGTAGGTTCCAACTCATAGCAACCCTGCAGAGCGTTTCTGATGCTGTAAATCCTTCGTGGTGGTGATTGAATGCTGCCGAGTCTTGGTTCTGATTCATAGCGACTAGACTGTAAATCATTACAGGAAGAGAAAACCTCATCTTTCTCCCTTAGAGCGGCTGGTAGATTTGAACTGTTAACCTTGCTGTTAGTAGACCAATTCATAACCCACTTCGTTACCAGGATTTCTTTCCTCTTCACATAAGGTTCTGAATTCTGTGTGGTACTGCAAGATTGGTTTGAACTACAATGTTGGCAGTTCAAACTCACCAGTGGCTCCTCAGAAACCCCATACAGGGTCACTTTGAGTCAGAACCGACTCGACAGCACTTAATAATGAACACAACAGCATCTTCCATATTGCATTATCATTTTGATGGTATATTTTATCGTTTTAAACTGGATTCTATTTCAAAATGCAATAAAATATAAGGGTGGAAGTAGAAAAGGGTTTTCATGTCTTCTTTAAAAATTATATATGTATTTCATCATGAAAAAAAATGCATAACTGTATCACTTTATAACCCAAGTACCTCCATACCAGGCATAACATGTAGCCATTTAGCAAAACATTTGCTGACCTCTGGGACTCACCAACAAGATCCAGCATCGAATTGAAAGAAGGCAGGCTTTTAAATTAGTATTGTTTTCTATGTTAGTATTTTATCTTCTCCTTACAGATCTCATATTTAATATGTGCATTTTTCTCCTTTTAACCTCATAGCAGTACTGTGAAATATAACAGGGCTTTTACTCAGCATTTCTCTAATAAGCAAACCAGATATAAAGATGACTTGTATATCCATTTGTTAATTTTAGTTAGAGGTGACAGAGTTGAGAGAAAGAAAAATAAAGAGACAAATACTACATTTGTGTAAGATTTAATTTGTATCTCTCCTACAATACTGTGCTGTTGGCATTCTTGTTGTTTTTAAGTGCCATTGAATCAGTTCCAACCCATAGCACTCTTTATAGGGTTTCAAGGAGTGATTGGTGAACTTGAACCACTGACCTTGCAGTTCAAACTGACCTTGCAGTCCGGCGCTTTGACCCATACATAGGCTATGTCTCAATAAATAGGCTTCAAAAAGAAATTACTCCAGTAAAAATAGTTTTCCTAAATTTAATGTATGTGCTTTTTACTGCTCCCAGGTCTCAAAATGGCTTTTTAAATTATTATTTCAGACTCTGAGAGCAATGTGCTCCAGATTGTCCTGCCCCTAGGAGTGGAGTTGGAGAGAAAGGAAGCTGAGACAGTTTGGCATCTTACAACTAAATGAGGTCCGACCTGAGAGACCCATTTCCTGTACCAGAGAGAAAGGAACCAAGAAATTCAAGGGTCAGAAGTGGTTGGTGAGGTTAATTCTGAGAAGTAAGCCCACAATTAAAAAAAAATTTAATAATAAAGAATAAGTAAATAAATTACTCACTGTCATCAAGTCTGTTTCAACTGAAAGCCACCCTGTAGGACAAAGCAGGCCCACTTCATATGGTTTTCTTTAG
>NW_006408531.1:19735787-19740883 GCF_000296735.1 Chrysochloris asiatica
TAAATAAATAAATAGGCCAAATTTACTCATTGAAAAGAAAATATTTGAATACCTATTGGTGGCACAAATGGTTAAACAGTTGGCTATTAAACCAAAAAGTTGATGGTTTAAATCCACCCAGAGATGCCTCTAAAGAAAGTCCTGGCTATCCAAGTCCTAATCATCAGTTACTGAAATCCCTATGAGCACAGTTACACAGTGAAAACACCATGTCACCATGAATTGGAGTCTACTTGAGGGCAGCTGGTATTTATTGTTTATGACATACCAAACACTATGCTTGTTGTTATTAAGTTGTTGTTAAGTACCATCAAGTCTGTTCTGACTCATAGTGACCCTGTATAGAACTTCCAAGGAGTGACTAGTGCGTTTGAACCTCCAACCTTACAGTTCAAACCAACCTCACAGTCTAGTACTTATCCTACAGTGCCACACCAGACTCCAACATGTGATAGGCACCAGATATACAATACTGGACAAAATCACTACTTGTATGAAGCTATCACATAGAGATTATAATCTCCAAAGTACATTTGGTACCTTGATACTTTCCAGAATAGCCTGCTCTAGAAACTTTTGATCTTTGGTGTTGTTGTATGCCATGAAGTTGGTTTTGACTCACAGCAACCCTGTGTAGAGTCACTAAGAGAAGTTGATGGGTTTGAACTGCCAACCTTGCAGTTACAAGTGCAGTGCTTATCCTACAGTGTCACCTCAAGACTTCAATGGTGTTGTTGTTGTTAAGTGCTGTTGAGTTTGTTCCAACTCATAGTGACCCTGTATAAGGTTTCCAAGGAGTGGCTGGTGGGTTTGAACAACCAACCTTGTGGTTAGCAGTCCAGTGCTTATCCTACAGTGCCACACTAGGAGTCTTCAATGGTGATGGCGGTTGTGTTCCAAGGAGTCAATTCCAATTCATAGTTACCCTGCATAGGGTTTCTGATGCTATAAAACTTTATGGGAGCAAAAAGTATCATCTTTTTCCCATGGAATGGCTGGTAGTTTCAGACTGCTAACTTTGAGGTTAGCAGCCTGTCTTGTAGCCATTATGCTACCAGAGTCTCTGGTAAATTTTCAATGTAGTGGAAGAGAGACACCTAACAAATACAATCCACAATTATATACCAAAACCTTTTCTCATAGGAATATGTTTTAAAGTTTCAATTTCTACATTGTACAAAAATTAGCTGTAGTAACCTCAGTGAACAATTTCAAAAGAACATGACCAAATGCTACCCATATCAGTGGCAAAACATGGACTCTGCAGCATCCAGACTAAAATAGGCCAGCTGACTTTAGTCCCAGAGATAAAATCTCAATACTCTTGGTTTTTCAAAAACAAACAAAGGGGTTCTCAGACTTCCAGAAAGATGGTGGAATAAGCAGACACACTACACAGACCTTCTGCAACAAAGACCATGAGAGACCAAATAAAACAGACAGATGAAGATCTGGGAACCCTGAACTTCAGAATAAATGTGAGAGAGGTGTATTGAGTTCTTGCTGAGAGAAGTTGAGCAAGGACAGCAAGAGAGGGAGACAGACTGGTGAATGGCCTGTCAGATGCAGTGTGACCAGCTTGAATCTTTGTGAGCAGCAATTGCAAAAGAAGGTGGCCTAGCAAAGCAGAGTCACACAGGTGACTGGAAAGTTGCAATTCCTTCCTTTTCCCCACACTCCCCTGGTGACCAGAGGTATGGCCAGTCCCCACCTTTATGCACCCATAGGACAGCCCCTGCTCCCCAGGAGATCAGACCCACATGGTTGAGAACAACACTAGTATGAGGCGGTGGCCAGCTGCTCTACTTTGGTGCACCATTTTGGTGCCTGGATTCAGCTTAGGACCTACAGTATCCACAGAGCCACCAGAACATCATTTAACCAGTCACCCTGCCCCCAGCTGCCCTATGGTCCTAACAGACACTAAGACTAACTCTGTCAAGGCCTCCACGAACTAATTCTAGATTGACTTCCCTGAATATAGATAACACTGAGGACTATAGGAACTCTATCTAGGCCAGGAACTCTGCTGTCTTATCCCTCCCATACCCACCTCGTGAGATTCTCAGCTTGCAGGAGTCCCCCAAGTTTTCTTCTCTCCGGGTCCAAGAGCTGCATTGTTTTTAGTGTTGTTTTGGGATTTGTTTTGTTTTTTTCCTTTTGTTGTCTCATTGTTTTTGTTTGTACTTTCTCTTTCTTCTCTTCCCATTCCCTTGAATTTTATCCTATCTTCACTTCTGATTTCCTTCTTTTCTCTCATTCTATCTCTCATTCTCTTCTTCTTTTTTCCCCTCTTTTTTTTTTTTATTACTCTCTATTCTCTCTTTTCATCTTTCCTCTCCCTAGTTTTTTAAGGTTTATTTTTATTTCTTCCTTTTGTTTTCTATCCTATAGCCTCATTTTACTGTCCTTCTTTTCTCTTTTTGGTTATTATAATTTTTTTTTTCTGGTCCCTACTTGTTTTTAATTCTTTTTTCTCCCTTATTATTTTCTCTTTTTATTGTTGATTTTGCTTGTCTATTCTGTTTTGCTTCCTGGCATGTATGTGGCAGTGGAGGGTGGGAGTTCGTCTCTTTCCCACCAACAGGAGACAGCAACCATGTCCATACAGTCCAGCCACAATTGTACCCCCTGTAGCACCACTGACTGGGAAAAAGCCAATAACAGTTACTCTACCACCTGATGAACAATAGACAGCAACCAACACCACTCAACCCCACTCTAAAACACAGTGCACACTTCCATCCTAAAAATACAACCACAGGAGACAGTTGGTGAGAGTCTAAGAACACCTCAAATTAAAATCATCAATTAAATACAAATATGAAAATAGCACCATGTCCCAAAGACAACAGATAATTCTAGCTCACACAAAGAAAGAAGAGAGAACAGTGCAAACAAATGACAAAGATGCAGATGCAAAAAGCATTTCCAAGGAGGGAAAGTCATGGAATTAACTGAAAAAGAAAAAAAATTTTTTTTTAAATTATATTAAAGATTCTACAAAGGACTGACAGAAAGGTCGAGCAAAGCAAGGAAAACATAAAAAACCCTTTAGAAGAATTCAGGAAAACACTATAAGAATAAACAGATAAAATAAATGTAAATTTTCAAACAATACAAAACTGGACATTAGAAATCCAGAAGACTAATAGTAAGATTTTAGAAATAGATAATACATTGAATGGGCAAAGGAGTAGAGGTAAAGCAATGGAAGCCTGAATTAGTGAATTTGAAGAGGAATCTCTCAATACTAGTATGCTAGAAGAATAATCAGAAAAATGAAGACAAACTTCTGAAGAAAGACTGAGTTATATGGGACATTATGAAGAGGAATGACTTATGTGATTAGAATTTCAGAACAGAAAGAGACAATAAAAAGCAGAGAGAAAATTGTCAAAGAGTTGTTGGGAGAAAATTTCTCTAACATATGAAAAACTAGAAGACAAGTATATAAGAAGCTGAACAAACTCCAAACTGAATAGATCCCAAAAGAAAAGCACCAAGACATATATCATAATCAAACTTTCTAAAGCAAAAGACAAGGAAAGAGTCCTAAGAGTAGCTAGGGAAAATGAAAAGTTACCTACAAATGAGAATGTTTGTAGACTAAACTCTGATTTCTGAGCAGAAACAAATACACTATGCTCTTTTGTTGAAATCTGAACGAGTGTGAACAAAAGCACAACTTACCAATATCTTTGAGACACAACCAAAACGGTGCTTATAGGACAATTTATAACAATAAATGCATGCATCCAAAGAGAAGAAAAAGAAAACAAAATCAACACCTTAACCAAACATCTCCAGCAATTAGAAAAAAAGCTGCACAGTAAGCCTACGGCCACTAGAAGAAAAAAAAGAAACAATAAAGGTTAAAGCAGAAATAAATGAAATAGAAGATAGAAAAACAATAGAAAGAATCAACAAGACAAAAAGTTGGTTCTTTGAAAGGATTAATAAAATCAACAAACCATCAGAAAATCTAGCAAAAGAGAAGAAGAAGATTTAAATAACACAAATTATATGAGTGACATCATGACAGAACCAAGGGAAATTACAAAGGATAAAAACAGGATACTATGAAGAATTATACTCCAAAAAATTTGAAAATGTACAGGAAATGGACAACTTACTAGAAACACACAACCTACCTAAACTAACACAGGCTGAAGTAGAAAATTTGAACAAACCTATAATAAGAGAAGAAACTGATCAAGTCATTAAAAAACTGCCAACTAAACAATGTTCAGACCCAGATGACTTTACTGGTGAATTCTACCAACATTCAGAGAAGAGCTGACAACAATTCTATGCAAACTATTCCATAATGGAGAAAAGAATGTAAAACTCTTGAATTCATTTTATGAAGCAAACATATCTCTGATACCAAAACCAGGCAAACACATCATTAAGAAAGAAACATATAGATCAATATTCTTCATGAACATAGATGCAAAAATTCTCAACAACATCCTAGTGAATAGAATACAACAATATAAAAAAAAAATACATCATAACCAAGTGGGGTTCATACCAGGTATGTAGGAATGGTTCAATATTCAGCATAATCCACCAGATAAATAAAACAAAGGAAAGAAACCACATGATCATATCAATTGATGCAGTAAAAGAATTTGACAAAATCCTACACTCATTCCTGATAAAAACACTCAACAAAATAAGAATAGAAAAGAAATTCCTCAACATAATTAAGGACATATAAACAAAACCAACAGCCAACATCAGAAACCAAACAAAGGTGCCCTTTATCACCACTCTTATTCAATATTGCACTAGAAGTCTTAGCCAGAGTTATAAGGGAAATTAAAGGCATACATATTGGCAAAAAAGACCTAAAACTCTCTCTATTTACAGAGTATATTATCCTATACTTAGAAAATCCCAAAGGCTCAGCAAGAAAATTATTGGAACTCATCATTAGATTTAGCAAAGTAGGTACAAGACCAGCATGCAAAAATCAGTTGGATTCCTTTACACTAATAGAAAGAGCTCTGAGAAGGAAATCAGGAAAACAATACTATTTACAATTGTTATGTTGTTGTTAGACGCCTTCAAGTTCATTCCGACTCATA